>NC_057753.1:10503158-10529860 GCF_004010195.1 Chiloscyllium plagiosum
CTCTCATTTATCTCTCCACCCTGCAGGCTCTCTGCCTCTATTCCTGATGAAAGGCTTTTGCCTGAAACGTCGATTTTTCTGCTCCTCGGATGCTGCCTGACCTGCTATGCTTTTCCAGCACCACTCTAATTTGGATTCTGGTCAGCATGGCCAAGTTGGATGGAAAGGTCAGTTTCCATGCTGTCCAGCTCTATGGTGGGGACTTAACCCGTGTCCACATTCCCCCCCACCACCCTGCCACTTGTTCCCGGGCTCTGAGCTACACAACCTCATTGGGTCATCCAGATCCTGACAATTTCCAAATAGCTCCGGGCATTTCTCACAAGCACCACTCGGATTGTCAGCCGCCGTCAGAAACTTTAGTTGTCCTTCTTGTCCAACCTTCAGCACTGGGCGAGCATTCTCTGTTCCCGTTGTGGGATCGTGTTCAAATAGCGACCAAATCAGTGAGTGATGAAAATAGTGTCTTTATTCAGCAACCGCAAGGTGCAAAAGTTTGAGGTGGTGATGGATTCGCGAAATACCATCCTTACAGCAGCCTCTTAACACACTGTTCTTACAGAGATTAACACTCCGTCACTATGGTGTTCCATTGTTTTATCTATTGTACACAAACGCTGGCTGCTACTCCCGATAGGATTGAGATTGTCTGTGTGGTCTGCTTGCAGAATTAAGAGGCGACAGTCCTTTTGTCTTTTAAGTTAGTAAATGTCAGTAAAAATACTAGGCCTGTATGTTGTAAATAAGTTGGACATTGTACCTGCACTGAATGAAAGAATAAAGGATATTAAACTGCTTCCCGTGGCTGGATTGTGTGACATGTTTAGTATTTGCCGGCGTGAGTTTCATTCATTCCTGCAATTTCATGGAAGCGCAGTCTCGATAGTCAGTTTCTTAAAGGGGACAGTGGCTGCGAGTCGGGGAAACTGTTTGATGCTCTGTATCTATGCAAGTCCTGAGAGGTGGTTGGTAAGGACTGATTGATATTATAATCTTTCATGGAGACAACATGGCAAGGGATGGTATTGTTCTGAATACGTTACTATGTTCAGAATTAGCTTCTGCTTTAGAAATAGGCCTAAACACTGCCTGTAGCAAGAGCTGATAAGGGTTGAAGGCGTGAAAAAGCATAAATGAGTTGAAAAGGGTGTTTTAATTTAGTCTATCTTGTAATAGTAAAATATACTACAAAACCGTGGTTTTATGAATGACTGAATGAAGTCGCATTATAGGAAGGAGTTATGAATGAATGAAATGGGAATGCAGTATTATTAGATATAGGGCTCTTGTGAGCAGGTTAGAAAAGACTTATGAATGAGTAAATAGAAAGTGTTTGTGAGTGGGTTAGTAAAGAGACCTATAATACAATATCTCACACCATGTTATCGTCCTGGCAGCCTCATGGGGAAGGGAGAAACTGGAGCCAATCTTTACACAGGGTAGATTTCTTCACAGAGCCAAGCAGGACACATATACAGCTTCTGACTCCACTGCGTGTTCCAAATCAGTAAGTGTGTCTTAAACAGATGCTCAACTCACCAGTGAATGTGTGCCCTTTTGAATACTAATAGAAGTCACGCCCACAAAGAATCCAAACGTTCTCTACTCGGTGTGACTGGATTGGTGTCTGAACAGATGGGATGACTGATTGAAAGCTTTCCCACAGACAGAGGTGGTGAACGGTCTCTCCCCAGTGTGAACAGGCTGGTGCCTCCGCAGGGAAGAACAATCAATGAATCCCTTCCCACACACTGAGCAGGTGAATGGTCTCTCCCCGGTGTGGATCCGCTGGTGACTCTGCAGGTTGGAGGACTGAATGAATGCTTTCCCACACACGGAGCAGGTGAACGGCCTCTCCCCGGTGTGGACCCGCTCGTGGATCACCAGGGCAGATGAATGGGTGAACCCCTTCTCACACACAGAGCAGGTGAACGGCTTCTCCCCGGTATGGACCTGCTGGTGGGTCACCAGGGCGGATGTATGGGTGAACCCCTTCCCACACACGGAGCACGTGAACGGTCTCTCCCCAGTGTGACAGCGACGATGGCTTTCAAGCAAGGACGGGAATTTGAATTCCTTCCCGCAGTCCCCACATTTCCACGGTTTCTCCATCACGTGGGAATCCCCGCCTCTCTCTAGCTTCAACAATCTGTTGCAAGACCACTCACACACGTAATGTGTTCTGTCTCACGCTGCTGCACAGGGGGTGTTGCTATTTCAGACTGCATGTCCAGTTAAAGGTCTTCCCACAGTCAGTTCATTTCGTTGAGGTCTGCGTGCCTCAGTCTCACTGATGTTTGAAACCTTTCAAACAGACAGGACAGAAGAGAAATAAAAGATCCTGTAAGATTCAAAAGCTGATGATATTCCCATGCCAATGAAATAATTGTCTTTATCAGATCTTGTTTTGAGATTTCTGGCTGCAATTCTTTCCCTTCTCACATCCTGTAAGCCATCACCGTCTACACAGGATAGAAATTCCAAACACACAATTCTGAATCCTGTGGAACTTCTTCTCTCATTTCCCGCCAAAATGTGAATCTCAATGCCACACTCTCCCTCCAGTCTCAGTCTGCTGTAGGTGAGAGGAGACTTAAAATCTATTGGGCAATCTTTTTTTTACAAAGAGGGTGGTTCACATACAAAATGAACTTCCTGAGGAAGAAGTGGACAATTCCAACATTTAAAAGACATTTGGATGGGGAAGTGATTAAGAAAGGATTGTTGGGATATTGGCCAAGAGTAGCCAGGTGGGGACCTAGTTTAGGATCATGTTCAGCATGGACTGGTTGGATTAAAGTGTCTGTTTCCATGCTATATAACTATGACTCTACAAGTGTACAGCCATGCAGCTAGTGATAATATGCCGTCCTGTTAGATGCTAACCAGATGGGGGAGCCCCCCCCCCTTAATTGAGAGCATTAGCCAAACAAATAAATTTGGATCCCAACCAACCTTTGCATAAACCAAATCATCGCCCAACATTACCACCAGCTCCAAACGGACCCACCACCAGGGATATATTTCCCTCCCTACCCCTTTCCAACTTTTGCACAGACCGTTCCCTCCGTGACTACCTGGTCAGGTCAACGCCCCCCTACAACCCACCCTCCCATCCGGGCACCTTCCCCTGCCACCGCAAGAATTGCAAAACCTGCGCCCACACCTCCTCACTCACCTCCACCCAAGGCCCAAAATGAGCCTTCCACATCCATCAAACTTTCACC
This sequence comes from Chiloscyllium plagiosum, assembly GCF_004010195.1. Classification (NCBI taxonomy): domain Eukaryota; kingdom Metazoa; phylum Chordata; class Chondrichthyes; order Orectolobiformes; family Hemiscylliidae; genus Chiloscyllium; species Chiloscyllium plagiosum. The sequence goes on from NC_057753.1 coordinate 10,506,386, forward strand.
TGCACACCCACCAATATCATTTATTGTATCCGTTGCTCCCGATGTGGTCTCCTCTACATTGGGGAGACTGAACGCCTCCTCGCAGAGCGCTTTAGGGAACATCTTTGGGACACCCGCACCAATCAACCACACCGCCCTGTGGCCCAACATTTCAACTCCCCCTCCTATTCTGCCGAAGACATGGAGTTCCTGGGCCTCCTTCACCACTGCTCCCTCACCACTCGATGCCTGGAGGAAGAACGCCTCATCTTCCGCCTCGGAACACTTCAACCCCAGGGCATCAATGTGGACTTCAACAGCTTCCTCATTTCCCCTTCCCCCACCTCATCCTAGTTTCAAACTTCCAGCTCAGCCCCCCCTCCTCCCATTTATCTCTCCACCCTTTAGGCACTCTGCCTGTATTCCTGATGAAGGGCTTTTGCCCGAAACGTCGATTTTACTGCTGCTCGGATGCAGCCTGAACTGCTGTGCTCTTCCAGCACCTTTAATCCAGAATCTGGTTTCCAGCATCTTCAGTCATTGTTTTTACCTAAACAAATAAACTTACCAAGTTAAGGAAGAAAAGCCGGTCATTGTCCTCAACAGAGAGACCAAGTCAGCCTTCCCAGAGACTGCCCCCTCCCTGGTTTCATTTCCTTTCAGTTCATCAAACTGAAGAGTTAAACCCCAGACTGGGAAAGGAAATAGAAAAGGGGGCGAGAAAAGAGAGTGCCGTACTCACAGAAGAAGGAAGTTGCAGTCTGGGGTAAAGATCAATCTTCATATAGAGAGCAGCAGCAGCAACTTTAGAAGCTCATGGTCCAACTTCCGCGTTCAGACATTAGGGACCTCTGATTGGCGGGAGGACCAGACTCCTTCCGGTCCTCCAGAGATTCCAATTGGCCTACGATGGACTACCGTGACACAATGGTCTTTGACCAATAGTAGACAAGCGGTTTGGAACATGGAATCGTCATCGGCCGGATCTGCAGAATGTTCCCGCCCCCTTGTGTTGGACGTCACAATGCGGAAGAAGGCCCGTCAGTTTTTCGACCGAAAACCCCTCCCCCTGGGCAACATCTGAGAGCAAAGCAATATCTCCCCCTTTCCATTCCTTTGCCTGAGAGAGAGAGAGGGGGAAAAAATGAATGGGGAGGGGGTGGGAGTGGGATTGGGGATGTACAGGGAATGAGCACTTGTGGCAACTGGAGGCAGAGAGTATGAATCTAAGGGAAGGGGGTTTCAGACTCTCTCTGTGAAGGCTTTCTGATCCTTATGGCATTTATAAGGACTGGAACATGAGAAGGTACAGAGATCTGTCTAGTGTTATTAAACAGTCAATGTGGTATTTGTGGTTCTGTATGATGCGATTATAATTATTTGTTGTAATGTTGTGTTGTAGGTATGTCATATACTTCCAATTATGCTGTTATTGAAGGGGCTGGTAAGTGGGCATTGGACAGAGCTTCACAGAGATGTCCAACACGGAAACAGACCCCTTGGTCTAACTCGTTCATGCTGATCAGTTATTCTGATAAATTGCATCCCATTTGCCAGCACTTGGCACAAATCCCTCTAAACCCTTCCTAATTCATTCACCCAGCCAGATGCCCTTTAAATGTAATTGTACCAGCCTCCACCATTTCCTCTGGCAGATTATTCCATGCGTACATAGAGAGTTCATTCATCAGTCTAACAAAGGCAGGGAAGAAACTCTTTCTAAACCTGTTGGTGCGTGATTCAAGATTCTGTATCTTCTGCCTGACCAAAGAGGTTGTAAGAGAGCATTAGCAGGGTGGGAGGGCACTTTGATGATGTTGGTAGCCTTTCTGCATAAATGAGAAGTGCAGGTGGAGACTGTGGATGATAAGTTGGCTTGTGTGATGGTCTGGGCTGTGCATAAAACCTATAGTTTCTTCCGGTCCTGGGCAGAGCAGTTGCCATACCAGGCCATTACGCACCCAGATAGAATACTTTCCATGGCGCATCTGTAAAAGTTGGTGAGGGTCATTATGGACATGCTGAATTTCATAAGCATCCTGAGGGAAAGAGGTGTTGTTGTGCTTTCTTGACTGAGATTGCCCCCATCATTACTCCAGATGGTGAGAACACTCAAACAACCTATTGTGGAGTTTGCATTGCTGGCAGAAAGTAGTTTGTGTTCAGCAGCAGCTTAGTTACTCAGGCACTCGACTAAAAGTACAGAAGGCCATGAGGAATCAGGGTGTTTCCAACCAACATTCCAACTGATCAGTCTAAACCTTTGAAGTTCCAAATGAAAACTGGAAGTTCACTTAGCCAAAAAGCTAATGGAGACATCCTGATAAAATGACCAGGAATACTTGGAAACCTGAGAAGGATTCAAGTGAATCCTAGAGAGATGTTGCATGTCTTGGAGTATTCCCAGGAAGTGAATGAAATATTCATGTCAAGATTTGTGGGAGCTCTTGCAGGGAAGTTAAGAAATTAGATTTACATTAAAGGCCTTACCTGTTATTCTGCTAAGTTACTCCAATTAATTGGTAATTTTTCTAGTTAATCACTAGGTATTCAGATTTCTCTTCAGAATTAAAGATCATAACAAAACTGGGTGTCATTGTGGGATTTTGAATCTGTAGTGTGTGCTTAGTAAAGTTTTAATGAACAATATATCACACTGAATTTTATCATGTTAAGTACTAAGACTTTCTGGAGAGGAAAGATTTGCCCTTGTGTGTTTTGCAACACTTAACCAAGGTCAGTTCAATAGAATAAGCAGACAGATTGATGCTAGAGTGTGACAGCTGGGGCAAAACATCAAAAATAATGCAGGCCGGAGCACAGCAATTAGGGTTAGAAGGTTAGCCAAAAATAAAAAAACTGGTTGGGAAGTTTCGTCAGCTTTTTTTAAAAAGAAGTTAACAAAATAAATGTTGGTTTTGTGAAAAATGAGTCTGGGGATTCAGTAACAGAGGATAAAGAAATGGCAGATGAATTGAAAAGAGCTTGAATCTGTCTTCACTCGAGAGGATATAAGTAACACCCTAGAACTAGCTGTAAATCAGGAAAGGGAGGGAGGAACTGAAGAAAATTACAATTACCAGGGATGTAGTACTGACTAAACTGTTGGAACTATGAGTTGACAAGTCCCAGGTACTGCAAGGATTTCATCCTAGACTCAAAGAAAAATTGGCTAGTGAAATAGTTAATGTATTGGTTTTAATTTTCCAAATCTCATTAGTTTCAGGGAAGGTTTCTTTAGGTTGTTAAACTCCTTTCTTCAAAAAGGGAGCCAGAGAACAGGAAACTGCAGACCATTTACCTTAACATAAGTCATAGGGAAAACGTTCAAAGCTATAATTAAAGATATTGTGAAAAGGCACTTGTCTAAGTTCAAGGTAACCAGGCAGTGTGAATGTGTTTTTGTCAATAGGAAATAATGTAATAATATTTCAAGAACGGCCTCTCCCCTCTGCGACTGAGCTGATGAATCTCCAGTGCCGACAGGGAATGGAATCCCTTCCCTCAATCCCCACATTTTCACGACTTCTCTGCAGTTTTGATGTCCTTTTGGATCTGTGTTTCTGATGAACAATTGAAAGTATGACCACAGTCAGGAAACTGTCCCCCCCCCACTGCTGCGAATAGTGTAATGTTTCTTCATTCTGCGTAATTGGTTCCCACAGTCAGCTCACGGGGACACTCTCTCAACAAGAGGAAACGACATACAAAAGTTGAGCACCACACTCTTTTTCACTGGAGCACAAGAGGTTCAGAGGTGACCGTATAGAGGTTAATAAATCATGAGGGGTATATAATCATGGTTAATAAACCATGTGGGCGGCACGGTGGCAGAGTGGTTAGCACTGCTGCCTCACAGCGCCAGAGACCCGGGTTCAATTCCCACCTCAGGCGACTGAGTGTGTGGAGTTTGCACGTTCTCCCCGTGTCTGCGTGGGTTTCCTCCGGGTGCTCCGGTTTCCTCCCACAGTCCAAAGATGTGCAGGGTCAGGTGAATTGGCCATGCTAAATTCCCCGTAGTGTTAGGTAAGGGGTAAATTTAGGGGTATGGGTGGGTTGCGCTTCGGCGGGTCGGTGTGGACTTGTTGGGCCGAATGGCCTGTTTCCACACTGTAATCTAATCTAAATCTAATCTAGATGAGGTGAACGGCGGGTATCCTTTCCCTATGGTGGGGGTTTTAAAATTATCTTTATCTGTATCACTCCCTACACCCACCTCCAGTCTTCAATAAGGATTACACCCGAAACATCGACTTCTCCACCTCCTGATGCTGCCTGGCTTGCTATGTTCTGGGAGAGAGAGAGAGAGAGAGAGAGAGGGGAGGGGGCGAAATCTGTTCACTTGTAGCAACTGGAGTGAACCCAGGGAGGGAGCAGACTCTGCAAACTCTGGTATGTGTCTTAATTACCTGGGTGAGGAAGGATAGGATGGGGCTCTTTTGCCCATCATGCCAGAGTCTGAGGGGGTGACATTATGGACTTAGAAAATCATGAGGGGCATGGATAGGGTAAATAGACATGATCTTTTCCTTGGGATGGGGTCCTAGTGGTCGCAGTAGTCTGGCTGTCATAACAGCACACAAACCAACAGCCACTCTCAGACAATACCTCACCAGGACGAAGGACCCGATACCCAGCATGAGCAAAACCAATGTAGTGTACAAAATCCCATGCAAGGACTGCACAAAACACCACATAGGACAAACAGGAAGACAGCTAATGATCCACATCCATGAACACCAACTAGCCATGAAACGACACAACCAGCTATCCTTAGTAGCCACACACTCAGATGACAAGCAACATGAGTTCGACTGGGACAACACTACTATTATAGGACAAGCCAAACAGAGAACAGCCAGGGAATTCCTAGAGGCATGGCACTCATCCACAGATTCAATCAATAAGACATCGACCTGGACCCAATATATACCGGCCACTACAGCGGACAGCTGGAACTGACAACCGGAAGCGGCAGATACAAATCACTATAAATGCCGGAGGAAACATCACAGAAGCGCTTCACAGGAGGCTTCAAAGTACTGAGGATGTCACCTAGACAGGGGACGAAACGTCTGCAACACAAATTCCCAGCTTGGCGAACAGAACCACAACGAGTACCTGAGCTACAAATCTTCTCACAAACTTTGAACAAACCTAGATTGCTGTTAAGTCTTTCATCGTTTAGAATGGGTTGCAGTTTTCAGTTCATTAATCTGTAAATCCCAGAACATCTTTTAAGTTTCGTTCTCAAGATGACTTAAGGTTTTCTAAAAAAGAAATAGGTGACGTCTCAGTTTGCATGAGTGTGCACGGAAGAGTGTTTGCATGCTTGGTAAAGTGAGTGTGATGGAGTATAAGCGTGTGTGTGTGTGTTGGGATCTGTATATGTGTGACTCTGAGAAAGAATTGTCCATGAGAGAGGTATGAATAAAGCAAGGGGTTGCGTTTTGCTAAAAGAAGGAAGAGCAGGACTTGTACAGGTAGTGGATTAGAGTGGTGCTGGAAAAGCACAGTTCAGGCAGCATCCTCGGATGCTGCCTGAACTGCTGTGCTTTTCCAGCATCACTCTAATCCAGAATCTGGTTTCCAGCATCTGCAGTCATTGTTTTTACCTTGTACAGATAGTGGTCAGGCTCTGGGTCATGTTGTAGAACAGAGACATGGGAGTGTTCAGGTACAAGGTTCTTTGAAAGTTGCATCACTGGGAGACAGGGTGGTTAAGAAGGCATTTAGCACCATTGCCTTCACTGTTCACACCATTGAGTATAGGAGTTGGGACATCATGCTGAGGTTGTACAGGATGTTGGTAAGGTGACTTGCAGAGTACTGAGTCCGGTTCTGGTGGCCCTATTATAGGAAGAATACTATTAGAGAGGGTTCAGTAAAGATTTACCAGGATGTTGCCAGGACTGTAGGATTTGCATTATAAGGAGAGGCAGGGACCTTTTTCACTGGAGCACAGGAGGTCATAGTTCCGTGAAAGTGGAGTCTCAGGTGGACATGATAGTGAAGAAGGCATTCAGTATGCTTCCATTTATTGGTCAGAACATTGAGAGGAGTTGGAAGGTCTTGTTGTGGCTGTACTGGACCTTGCTTAGACCACTTTTGTTGAGGGGTGATCTCATTGAGAGGGGGTGGCATGATGATTCAGTGGTTAGCACTGCTGCCTCACAATGCCAGTGACCCGGGTTCGATTCCAGCCTTGTGCGACTGTCCGTGTGGAGTTTGCACATTCTCCGTGTCTGTGTGGGTTTCCTCCGGGTGATCTGGTTTCTTCCCGCAATTCAAAGATGTGCAGGCCGGGTGAATTGGTCACGCTAAATTGACCATAGTGTTAGGTGCATTAGTCAGGGGTAAATGTAGGTCTGTGTGGATAACTTGTTGGGCCAAAGGGCCTGTTTCCATACTGTAGGGAATCTAATCTAATTTATAGCAAAGGCCAATCCATCCTTACCTGCACATCCCTGGGCACTATGGGTAATTTAGCATGGTCAATCCACCCTAACCTACACCCTAATCTATAAATTACCTTCTCAAGAATGTAATTTAAATGCAGAGCTTTTCTAAGAAAATTGTACTATTTGCATTGTACCCTGACAAGTCAGTGACTTTGGGAGGAGAACAAAAATTGGAATTTCTACTTGAATATTGATGCTCCCATTTATATCTCTCAAAAGGAGATTGTTTGATCCATCAAATTTGTAATGGCTGTTTTGATGAAGTATTTCCCTGTATCCACATATATCTGGAATAATTTCCTTTTCAAGAATTCTGCAAGTACCTTTGCCATTTACTGGTTCCATCATCCCTTCAAGATCATTTCAAATCGCAACAACTTGCATATTTCTTAAAAATTAAATAATCTTACCCCCAGCTCAACCCCCTTTTTAAAAGTGTCTGCACTATTTCCAACATGGTCATGCTTTTTAAATATTACCCCGTACTTTTAATTACGACCAAGTCTCTTTAGATTTCAATGTATGTTTTTAAATAGAAAAATACCCCTTTACATGTAGCTAAGCCCTTTAAAAGTCTTACGTTCCTCTAAGCGCAATTTTGCCTCCCGACAATGTATATTTACTCCTTTAGACCTGCCTGTCTCTTAAAAGGATATTTCTGCTTGTAACTAGGGCAACGTCTCTTCGAAATATAGATTCATTTAGATAGGTCTGCGGCACTTTACATATTAAGATATCCCTTTGAATGTGCTCACATCCCTTTGAAATATACTTTTGTCTAGTTAAGTCTATTTATTTGCAGAAATATCTAGTTAAAATGTCCATATCTCTTTAAAATGCAGATTCCCCCCCTTAGATATGACTATGTTTCGTTATTATGTCGGAATATCTCTTTACATTAAGCCATGAGCTTTCACAATGTAGACAGGGCTACTCGAAACGTGGCAGTGTCCCCCCTGCAGCTGCAGAGCGAGACAGGAGAGTTTGTTTTTGTGAATGAGCAGTTGTAGCGCGAGGTGGCTGTTGCTTGGTGACGGTGAGGTTCCCCGGCCCCGCCCATCCCCCCGTGCAGACGTCACGCGGGGGCGAAGGCGGTTGGGAGGAGAAGTCGCTCGAGCGGGGAAGCGGCGGGAGGGCGGCCGTTAGGAAAACGTCCCCGTGCGGCCCGGGGCAGACACCCGTCACTGGGCACCGCCGCCTTCCTGGCGCAGCTGCTGTGTCACAGCCACACCGGCCGGCTGTACAGTGGGCAGGAGCCGGTGAGCATTCTGGAGGCGGATGGGGTTAAGGGCCTGCTTGGGAACTCATGGACCTGACGAGGGAGTCGCGGAGGGAGTGGTCTTTTCGGAACACTGATAGGGGAGGGGAGGGAAATATATCCCTGGTGATAGGGTCCGTTTGGAGGTGGCAGAAATGACGACGAATGATACGATGTATATGGAGATTGGTGCGGTGGTAGGTGAGGACCAGTGGGGTTCTGTCCTGGTGGCGTCTGGAGGGGCGGGGCTCAAGGGCGGAGGAGTGGGAAGTGGAAGAGATGCGGTGGAGGGCACCGTCGACCACGTCGGGGGGGAAATTGGAGCAGGAAGTGGAGGAGATGCGGTGGAGAGCATCGTCGATCACGAGTGGGGTGAAATTGCTGTCTTTGAAGAAGGAGGTCATCTGGGTTGTTCGGTATTGGAACTGGTCCTCCTTGGAGCAGATGCGGCGGAGACGAAGGAATTGGGAATATGGGATTGCGTTTTTACAGGGGGCAGGGTGGGAGGAGGTGTAGTCGAGGTAGCTGTGGGAGTCTGTCGGTTTATAGTAAATGTCCGTGTTGATTCAGTCGCCCGAGACAGAAATAGAGGGGTCTAGGAAGGGGAGGGAGGAGTCTGAGACGGTCCAGGTAAATTTGAGGTCGGGGTGGAAGGTGTTGGTAAAGTGGATGAACTGTTCAACCTCCTCGTGGGAGGCAGAATCCTGGTTGAAGAAGTTACAATTCTTCCGCCACCTTTGTCTCCGTGCCTACTTCAACCAGGACTCCCGCCCACACTCTGATGATCCCTTCTCCCGCCTCCAACACTCCCCATCTACCTGGACACCCCGTGCTGGCCTCTTACTTGCTCTCGATCTCTACATAGCCAACTGCCGCCGCGACATTAACCGCCTCAACTTCTCCACCCCTCTCACCCACTCCAACCTCTCACCCTCGCCGTGTCGAGGTAGGAGGAGATGAGTTCGGTTGGGCAGGAGCAGGCTGAGACGATGGGTCGTCCGGGGCAGTCAGGTTTGTGGATTTTGGGCAGGAGGTAGAAACGGGCAGTGCGGGGTTGTGGGACTATGAGGTTGGAGGCGGTGGATGGGAGATCCCCTGAGGTGATGAGGTTATGGACGGTCTGGGAGATGATGGTTTGGTGGTGGGAGGTGGGGTCATGGTCAAGGGGGCAGTAGGTGTTTGGCCAGCGGTGTAAAGGTCGGTGCGCCAAACTACTACTGCGCCTCCCTTATCTACCGGTTTAAAAGTGAGGTTGGGGTTGGAACGGAGGGAGTGGAGGGCTGCACATTCCGAGGGTGAGAGGTTGGAGTGGGTGAGAGGGGTGGAGAGGTTGAGGCGGTTAATGTCGCAGCAGCAGTTGGCTTATGAAGAGATCGAGGGCAGGTAAGAGGCCAGCACGGGGTGTCCAGGTGGATGGGGTGTGTTGGAGAGGGTGGGCGAGAATCCTGGTTGAAGAAGTAGGCGCGAAGGCGGCGGAAGAATTGTTCGATGTACTAACCCTTGTTAACATGGGCATAGTTTGTTATTTGTGGAAGTATACTCAGCTATTTAGAGTCGCAGATGTGCGGCATGGAAACAGACCTTTCCATCCTCCCATCCATGCTGACCAGATATCCTAAATTAATCTAGTCCCAAATTGCCAGCACTTGGCTTGTATCCCTCTGAACCCTTCCTATTCATATACCCATCCAGATGCCTTTGAAACACTCAATTACACCAGCCTCCACCACTTCCTCTGGCAGATCATTCCATACACACACCACCCCTTGCTCTGCATGGAGAAGTTGCCCCTTAAGTACCTTTTATTTTTCTGCTGTCACCCTAAACCTATGCCCTCTAGTTCTGAACTTCATCCCTACACTGGGGAAAAGACAAAAACGTTGAGCAGGCAGACAAATGCAAAAACAACAAAATGTCAAGCCACGTGGGGGAAAAAAAATTGTGGCTCTACCCTTTTATTCTCCCATTGGTATTTGGGCACTTAAAATCTGTCAGTAACAAGAGCATCGCCACAGAACATACTGTATACACTCCTCGATATCAACAAGTAGGGGGCATGTTCGCCTGTGTCACCAAAACATTGGGCATGTTCCTCGCTGTTGGCAGAAAGGGGCAAGATCTACTTTTGATGGACCAATAAGGAGCACTGGAGGACAGGAAGGAAACTTGTCCTCTTGCCAATTGTCCTCCCCTATTGTCTGAATGTGGAAGTTGAACCATGAGCTTCTGAAGCTCCTGCTCCTCTCTCTGTCTGAAAATTGAGCTTCACCCCAGACTGCGACTTCCTTCCTCTGTCCAACATCTGAGAGTATAGCACACTCTTTTCTCGCCCCCTTTTCCATCTATGTTTCATTCTGGGGTTCAATTGTCGACTTGGAGCAACTGAAAGGAAAAGGAGTGAATGCAGGGTGGGGAACAGCCTCAGGAAAATTTGGTCCAGGTCTGTGTCTCAATTGGCAAAATAGACAGGCAGCATCAGGAGTCGACATTTTGGATGTAACCCTTGTTCAGGACTGGTGTGGGTGTAGGGAGAGCTGCAGAACAAGGGTGTGCTGGGGGCAGGGTGGTGAAGTGGGGATAGGTGGAGACAGATAGAGGGTATGACCTGGTTAGTCAATGGGAGGAACAAATCTAGTTGATGGCAGGGAGGAGTGGAAAGGAGGTGGAGGGCTGGGAAGGGAGTTGGGGGATGGGAAGGGAGGTAATTTGAAATTGGAGAACTCAATGTTGAGTCCTCCGAGCTGTAGGCCGCCTGGGTGGAAGATGTGGTGTTGTTCCTCCAATTTGTGGTTTGGTTCGTTGTGGAAGTGGTCAAAGATAGTCATGTCAGAAACGGAGTGGGAAGGGAATTAAAATGGGTGGTGACTGGGAGGTCCGGTCGGCCTCTGCGGATCCTGCTGGGATGCTCCGTTCCCCAAGTTTATGATCGGTTTCCCTAATGTAGAGAAGACCATAGTTAGCAAATACAGTACCCCAATGTGAAGTTATAGCCTTTGCTGTGGAAAAAAAAGCAGAAAGGAGGTGTATTGTTTAAATGGTGATATATTTGGGTGTGGACAAAGTGAAGACTGGAAACCAGAGTCAAAATGTGTGGTGCTGGAAAAGCACAGCAGGTCAAGCAGCATCCTAGGAGCAGAAGAGTCAAAGTTTCTGGCACGAGCCCTTCATCAGGAACGATGTGTGGATGTCCGAAGGGGTGGCAGCGTCCTTCTGTGCCAGTTGTCAGATAAGTGCAGTAGGCAATGAGCAAGACAAGTGGTGTATTAGCAAGAGGAATTGAGTTTAGAAGTGGGGATGTCTTCCTGCAGTTAGGGGGACATTGAATATATTCAAGGCTGAGTTCGTCTGATTTTTGAACAACAAAGAAGTGGATGTTTATGGGGAAAGGCAAGAAAATTGTTTTAAGACCGGTACAGAACAGTTACAGAGTCAAACCCTTTTGCACCCTCTCCAAAGCATCCACATCCTTTTGGAAATCTGGCGACCGGAATTGTACGCAGTATTCCAAATGTGGCCGAACCAAAATCTTATACTACGTGACCTGCCAACTCTTGTACTCAATACTCCATCCAATGATGGAAAGCATGCTGTATGCCACCTTGACCAGTTCTTTTTTTCCACAACAAAGGCTACAACTTCACACTGTCGAACTGCATTTGCCATGTGTTTGCTAATTGAGGCACAGACCTAGACCAACATTTCCTGACTCTGTCCCCTCCCTGGATACACCACCTTTCTTTTCAGTTGCTGCAAGTCAACAATTGAACCCCAGAATGAAACATAAATGGAAAAGGGGGTGAGAAAGTACTATACTCACAGATGGTGGATAGAGGAAGGAAGTTGTCATCTGGGGTGGAGATCAATCTTCGTGCAGAGAGAGAGGAGCAGCAGCTTAAGTAGTTAACCTTCCACATTCAGTCAATAGGGGGGCTCTGATTGGCAGGAGGACCAGGCTCCTTGCGGTCCTCCCTGGCCTCTCATTGGTCCATTGGAAGAATGATTCACACCGTTTCTGCAGACAACGAAGAGAATGGTAAATCTTTACTGAACCCTCTCTAATAGAATTCTTCCTATTACAGGGCCACCAGAACTGTTCTCAGTACTCTAAAACTGGCCTCATCAACATCCTGTACAACCTAAACATGATGTCCCAACTCCTCTACTCAAATGGTGTGAACAATTAAGGTAAGTTTGCTGAATGCCTTCTTAGCCAACCTCCCAACCTGTGATGCAACTTTCAATGAACTATGTGCCTGAACCTCCCCATATCCCTTTGTTCTACGACACAACCCAGGGCCCTAACATTAACTGTACAAGTCCTGCCTGCACTTATTTTAGCAAAATACAACCCCTTGCTTTTATCTATACCTTGCTCATACGCACGCTCTCTCTCAGACACCACCCCCCCCGCCCCCAAACACTCCCTCTCACAGGCTTATACTCCATCACACTCACTTTACCAAGCATGCGCGCACACTGTCTTACACCCACTTCCACATATAAGGACGTATAATTTGCATTTGCAAAATTATATTTGCAGATACATTCAATTTTGCTCAAAAAGCGCACAAACTGCAGACAGTCAATCCATGTAATTTTATGTTGCATAATACTGTGATCTTTTGCTATAAAATCTGTCTTATGATCCTGCACCACAGCTACCCGACAAAGGAGCAGCACTCCAAAAGCTAGTGCTTCCAAATAAACTTGTTGGACTATAACCTGATGTTGTGTGATTTTTAACTTTGTCTAACCAACACCAGCACCTTCACCTCGTCTCTAGTAAACACAGCCCATACCTCCCGGTGCTGCCAGTAAGCTGCCGATGAAACGATGCAGTACCTGCACTCCTGAAAAATTTACAATTTCTAACGAAATTATCTACTCATTCACTGCTCCATCTGATCCACGACACTGGAAACAGTGCAGGAAGCTGAAAGAAATGAGCAGTTTTAAAACAAAAACTTCTTGGAGTCTGAGTCCGGCAGTAAGTTCAGGTAACCTTTATTGTGACCCAACTTTGTTACAGCTTCAGATCCCCCCAGCAAAAGGTGTAAAAAAAAAAAGCAACTGTCAAAGCGCGCGCACACACACACCCACCCCACCTCACTTTCTTTGCTATTGGTCAGCACAGAGTTGTCCCTTTATAATTGGATCCTTTGTGCAGTCATAACCTGGAGGAAGTACTGCCTCACTCAGCAATTTCAACCCATACCTTGTCTCCAAGTAAGTTTCTCTCTGCGCATTTGCAGGTGGGGTGTGGGGGCAGACGGGCAGTGTAGAGTCAACCACACTGCTGTGTCTGGACTCACGTGCAGGCAAGACCGGATAAAGGATGCAGCTAGGTTGACTGAGTGAATCCTTTCCCACTACGGCAGTTTCCTTCCCTAAAAAGGACATGAGTGAATCAGATGGGGGTTTTCTCCCACCACCACCCCCCACCTGCCCAGAAAATGGTTTCATTGTTACATTCTGAACAAATTCAAACCTGGGGCTCCCTGGAACTGAGTTGATAGTCCAGTTGATTGTGGCACTCGGCCGTACCTCCTTCAGTTTCCCTGCAATGGCACATGAACCCGCTGGTGCCTCCGCAGGTGAGAGGACTGGGTAAAGCCCTTCCCGCACTCAGGGCAGCTAAAGGGCCTCTCCCCCGTGTGAACGCGCCGGTGCCTCAAGAGTGCAGAGGTCTGTGTAAATCCCTTCCTGCACTCGGGGCAGCTGAAGGGCCTCTCCCCGGAGTGGACCCGCTGGTGTGTCAGCAGGGCGAAGGCCTGCGTAAAGCCCTTCCCGCACTCCGGGCAGCTAAAGGGCCTCTCCCCCGTGTGGACTCGCCAGTGTATCAGCAGGGTGGAGGCCTGGGTAAAGCCCTTCGCGCACTCGGGACAGCTGAAAGGCCTCTCCCCGGTGTGTACCCGCTGGTGGGTCAGGAGGGCGGAGGAATTGCTGAAAGCCTTCCCGCACTCGGGGCAGGGGAATGGCCTCTCCCCCGTGTGGACACGCTGGTGCCTTAGCAGGGCAGAAGAATTGCTGAAGGCCTTCCCGCACTCGGGGCAGCTGAAGGGCCTCTCCCCCGTGTGGATCCGCTGGTGGGCCAGCAGGTGGGATGAATTGCTGAAGCCCTTCCCGCACTCGGGGCAAGAAAATGGCCTCTCCCCGGTGTGACTGCGCCGATGAGTCTCCAGGACAGACGGGGCACAGAAGCCTTTCCCGCAGTCGCCACACTTCCATGGTTTCTCCATGGGGCAGGATTCCTCAGGTTTTTCCATGGCCGAAGCTTCAGCCGCACACAAACACGTGTAGAATCCCTCCCCGGCGTGAATTCATTTCAAGCTGTATAACCGTTTCAGGCTCCACACAGTGCGCTCTCTCATCCAGTCCCACGGATGCTGAAATCGTACTGAAACAGGAACCAAAATGCTTTGCTCCTTCTCACTGAATCATAGTTGAAAACCGTTGTGGTCCCGATGGATTGAGTGACTGTCAGACATTGATGTCAAAGCAAGGTCTACAGACACTGGAGAGCCAGAGTTGAAAAGTGCGGCGCTGGAAAAGCACAGCAGGTCAGGCAGCTGCTCAGAGGAGCAGGAGAGTCTACGGTTACAGGCCTCAGTCCTTCACCTGTTGATTTTGAAACTTCCGTCTTCAGATCTTCAAATACTCTGTAAAAAGAGACTATAAAAGTCAATGTCAGTCCAGGGTATAAAAGAAAAGATAAAGTAAAAACAGAAAAGAGATCTACTCCACTTCCTTCCCAATCTCTATCCTTCCGTCCCTCCTGGGTAATTAAGACAAATACCTGAGTTTGCAGAGTCTGCTCTCTCCCTTGATTCACTCTGGTTGCTTCAAGTAAACAGATTTCACCCCACCTTTCCCTCTCTGTCTCTCTCTCTCTCTCCAAGGATGAAGAGTTACCCAAAGGGACCGATCAGATATCCCAATCTAGTCCCACCTGCCAGTACATGGCCCATATCCCCCCAGTTGCCTCTTAAATGTTGCAATTGTACCAGCCTCCACCACTTCCTCTGGCAGCTCATTCCTTACACGTACCACCCTCTCCGTGAAAACATTGCCCCTTACGTCTCTTTTATATCTTTTCCCTCTCACCTGAAACCTATGCCCTCTAGTTCTGGACTCCCCGATCCCAGGGAAAAGACTTTGCCTATTTATCATATCCACGCCCCTCATGATTTTATAAACCTCTATAAGGTCACCCCTCAGCCTCCGACACTCCAGGGAACAGTCCTTGCCTATTCGTCCTCTCCCTATAGCTCAAATCCTCTAACCCCGGCAACATCCTTGTAAATCTTTTCTGAACCCTTCCAAGTTTTACATCTTTCCGATAGGAAGGAGACCAGAATTGCACGCAATATTCCAACAGTGCCTAACCAATGTCCTGTACAGCCGCAACATGTCCTCCCAACTCCCGTACTTGATACTCTGACCAATAAAGGAAAGCATACCAAACGCCTTCTTCACTATCCTATCTACCTGTGACTCCACTTTCAAGGAGCTATGAACCTGTATTCCAAGGTCTCTTGGACCTTACCATTAAGTGTATAAGTCCTGCTAAGATTTGCTTTCCCAAAAAGCAGCATCTCACGTGTATCTAAATTAAACTCCAGTTGCCACTTGTCAGCCCATTGGCTTATCTGATCAAGATCCCATCATAATCTGAGGTAACCTTCTTTGCTATCCACTACACCTCCAATTTTGGTGTCATCACCAAATTTACTAACTATATCTAGTTAGTATAGTATTTTGGGTGGCACGGTGGTTAGTACTGCTGCCTCACAGCGCCAGAGACCCCAGGTTCAATTCCCATCTCAGGTGACTGTCGGAGTTTGCACGCTCTCCCCATGTCTGCGTGGGTTTCCTCCGGGTGCTCCGGTTTCCTCCCACAATCCAAAGATGTGCAGGTTAGGTGAATTGGCCATGCTAAATTGCCCGTAGTGTTAGGTGAATGGGGTAAATGTAGGGGAATAGATCTGGGTGGGTTGCGTTTCGGCGGGTCAGTGTGGACTTGTTGGGCCGAAGGGCCTGTTTCCACACTTAAGTAATCTAATCTAATCTAATCATACCTCTTATGCTCACATCCAAATCATTTATATAAATGACAAAAAGTAGTGGGCCCATTATCAAAGTGGAATTTACAAAATATATTATGTATTGACTGCCTACAGATTGTGCAGTTTTTGAGCAAAGTAGAATGTATCTGCAAACATCAGGCTGCAAGTACAAAATCACCCCCATGGACTTGCGTGTGTGTGTTTAGCAAGGTCTATTTCCTTGCTAAATATTTCTATGTCTATTTGATAACTTTTCACTACCCTGTGATCAGTGCTTTGATTAGCAGTGCCAACCCTCTACCTTTACCTAGCTTCCCATTTGACTATCCCCTCAATATTCAGGATCCAATCCTTGTCATCCTGAAGCCATGTCTCTGTAAGGAGTCTCAGATCATAATTATTCACTTCAATGTGTGCAGTCAATCCACTCACTTTTGTTTCAATGCAGCGCACATTCAGACACACAGTTTTTAGTTTCAATTTTTGTGATCCTTAGAATCCAGTTTTGATTGCTGGTTTATTTACTCTCCTTGTCCCTTTCTATCATTCTCTGGATGTTCATTTTCCACATCACTACATTGCTTGCTGGTCTTGATTTACATTGGCCATGCTAAATTGCCCACAGCGTTCAGGGATGCACAGGTTAGGTGGGTTAGCCATAGGAAATGCAGGCTTATAATTTCATAGTAATAGAAGCAGGAAAAGGCCATTTGGCCCGTCCAGCCTGCTCTGCCATTCATTGAAGCTCCTCCTTGCTGCATTATCCCAATCATGCAAAACCCATCCAACTGTGCCTTGAATATACTTCATGAAGCTGCCTCTACTGCTTCCTTTGGCAGAGAATTCCATAGATTCACTACTCTCCAGGAAAAGCAATTCCTCCTCATCTCTGTCCTAAATCTACTCCCCCTAATTTTGAGGCCTAGTCAAATCCACCAGCAGAAATGACTGGATAGAGGAGTGCTTCATCCCCACAGTGCAATGAATTCCCACTTTCCACCTCAGTTGCTGTCTCACAAATGAGAGATTTCATTGCAACTTATTCTGCTCCCAGTAGGGGCAAAACATCTTGGAAAGTCTTCACAACCACACTTCTGCTTTCACCAAAGACGATAGAGTCATACATCGTGGAAACAAGCTGTTAGTCCAAGTCGTTGTACTGACCAGATATCCCAAATTATTGAGTTCCTTTTGCCAGCATTTGGCCCATATCCCTCTATTCATGTACTCATCCAGGTGCCTTTTAAATATTGTCATTGTACCAGCCTCCGCACTTCCTCTGGCAGCTCTTTCCAGACATGCGTTGCCTCTCAGGTCCCTTTCCCTACTCTCCTTAAACCTATTCCCCTCTCGTTCTGGACTCCCCTACCCTGTGGAAAAGACCTTGGGTATTCAGCCTATCCATGCCCCTAACAACCTTATCAAAGTTTATAAAAGTACAGATTTGAGATGACCCAGGGAATTCAACCTGTAAGTCCCTCTTGGTTCGTCCCGGAGATTGTACTCTTTGGGAGTCTGGAATAAAAGAAACCTGTTACAGACAGTTTAGTTTAATTTTAGTCACTTACCAATAGCATCACTGATACAACATAACACTGATACTGAGAAGCTAAACTAACTAGGTTCTAATAACCCAGGAGAGTAGGATATCAGTCTTCAAGACCCTGGCATGCTACTTTGCTGTACTGTCTCAAACATACTTCCTTTATACAAAAGGTTTACAAACAACATAACAGTAGAAGACAATAATTCATAAGGGAGAAAACTGAATTGACAGATCTGCGTGCGCTTGACTGATCACTCCTACAGGCCTTGAGCTGTCCGTCAGGTGGGAAAAACAAATCCAGCCGAGTTAGGTGTCTGCTGACGAGATAAGTTCCTATAAAGAAGTACCAGTCTAAATTAAGTGGGAGATGGCATAAGGTAACATTGCATAGCTCACATATCTGATACAATTGTTTTACAAAATGGCGTCTTAGCACGGAGGGCAAACTTTTGACTATAAAATGGCTTCCTGACATACTGTGTCAGAATCTCTTCAATGTTAGGTTTAGAATAATTTTAAGCTGGGAGCAGACTCCTGCTTTTTATCTTAAGCACGGAATCATTTTGTACCCGAGGCTGAAATGTTACTGTAAAGTTGCATTTAAACTGATTCATTAGTCTCAAATTAAACATGCTTTCTTTTCAGGGTTGTGATTCAAATTCAAATAAGACATAAGATCTGATTAGTTAGAATTGACAGTGGGGCAGTCTGGGAGGTCTGTAGAGTGGTGTGCAAGCACCAGCATGGAAACAGACCCTTCGGCCCAACTCATCCATGCTGATCAGATATCCAAAATTAATCTAGTTCCATTTGCTGGCATTTGGCCCATATCCCTCTAAACCCTTCCTATTCATGGACCCATCCCGATGCCATTTAAATGTGACCATTGTACCAGCCTCCACCACTTCCTCTGGCAGCTCATTCCATCACGCACCACTGTCTGTGTGATAACGTTGCCCCTCAGGTCCCTTTCCCCTTAAACCTCACCTTAAACCTATGCCCCTCGAGCTCGGACACCCCCACCCTGGGAAAAAGACTTTGGGTATTCACCTGATTCATGCCCTTTAAAACTTCGATAAGGTCACCCCTCAGCCTCCCGGTGCTCCAGGGAAAATTATTCCTGGCCTATTCAGCCTCTCCCCTGTAGCACAAACCCACCAACATGATCTCCCAACTCCTATTCTCAATGCTCTGACTAATGAAGGAAAGCATAGGAAATGCCTTCTTCACTATCCTATCTACCTGCGACTCCACTTTCAAGGAACTATGAACCTGAACTCCAAGGTCTCTTTGTTCTGCAATACTCCCCTTAAGTGTGTTGGTCATGCCTGGATTGCTGGATCAAAATGCAAACCTCTCATATCTCTAAATTAAACTCCATCTGCCAGTCCTCGGCCCATTGGCCCATCCAATCAATTCTAATTTAGAGTGAACTCTCTTATTCCCTGGAAGCTGAAAATCTCCATCCGACACACTCCCCCTCCATTCTCACTTTGTTGAACCTTATCCCTGCTGTACCTCATCCTGAAGGGTCTAGTTCATGCTAATTAACAGGCCCACACTTGGGGGGGATCTAATTGAAACATACAGAATCTGAACAGCCTAGACAGGGTGGATGTTGGGAAAATGCTTCCACTGGCAGGAGAGACTAGGATCTGAGGGCACAGCTTTAGAGTAAAGGGAAGACCTTTCAGAACGGAGATAAGGATGAACTTCTTCAGCCAATGAGTGGTGAATCCGTGGAATCCATTGCCAACGAATGCTGTGGAGGCCAGGTCACTGAGGATATTTAAGACTGAGCTAGATAGGTTCTTGAATATCAAGGAGATTGAGGGTTATGGGGAGAAAGCTGGAGAATGGGTTTGAGAAACTGATCAGCCACGCCCAAATAGTAAGAACAGACCTGATGGACTAAATGGCCTAATTTCTTATCCTATGTCTTATGGGCTCTTGCTGTCCTGGACACAGTGAGAGAATTGGGAGCAAGAGTAGGTCATTTGGTCTTTCAAGCCTGCACCAGCATTGAACATCTAGGTGGATGGCTGAGACTTTTTCACTGGAGCACAGGAGGTTGAGAGGTGACCTGAAACAGGTTTAAAAACCATGAGGGGTATAGATGAGGTAGAATAGCAGGTGCTGTTTCCTTTGTGTGGGGGTCTAAAGATTAGGGAGCAAATTTTTAAGATGAGAGGAGAAAGATTTTAAAAAGATTTCAAAATATATTTTAAAAAAAAGAGATGAGCTTTTTTTGAGACTGGTGTGTGTGGAATGAATGCCCAGAGGATGCAGGTACAGTTACAACTCTTAAAAGACATTTGGAGAATTACATGAATAGGAAAGATTTAGAGGGACATGGGCCAAAAACTGGCAGGTGGGACAAGTTTCGTTTGAGAACAAGTCAGCACAGACTAGTTGGACTGAAGGGTCTGTTTCTGTGCTGTATGACTCTGTAACTGTTTTATACTGGTCTTAAAACTATTTTCTCGCTATCCCCCATAATCACTCACTCCTTTGTTGTTCAAAAATCAGATGAATTCAGCCTTGAATACATTCAATGACCCCCTAACTGCAGGAAGACATTCCCATTTCTGAACTCAATTCCTCTTCCTAATATACCACTTGCCTTGCTGATTGCTTGCTGCACCTGTCTGACAACTGGCAGTGACTGGTGCAGAAGGACGCTGAGGTCCCTTTGTACATCCACACATCATTCCTGAACAAGGGCCCATGCCCGAAATGTCAACTTTCCTGCTCCTCGGATGCTGCTTGACCTGCTGTGCTTTTCCACTGCCAAACTTTTTGACTCTGATCTCCAGCATTTGCAGTTCTCACTTTCTCCTCATCCCAATATATCACCATTTAAACAATACAACTCTATCCTGCTTTTTTTCACATCAAAGGCTGTACCTGCACATTTGTGGTACTGCATTTGCCATGTGTTTGCCAATTGTGGTCTTATCTACATGGGGGAGACCAAGCCTAAACTTGGAAATGGTTCGCTGACCATCACAGCTAGGTCGACAGAGGCTGACCAGACCTCCCAGTCACCACCCATTTTATTTCCCTTTCCCACTCCCTTTCTGACATGACCACCTTTGGTCTTGTCCATTGCCACAATGAATCAAACCGCAAATTGGAGGAACAACACTTCATCTTCCGCCTGTGCAGCCTACAGCACAGAGAACTCAACTTTGACTTCTCCAATTTCAAATAACCTCCCTTCCGATCTCCTAACTCCCTTCCCAGGCCCTCCGCCCTCCTCCTCCCTTCCATTTCTCCCTGCCACCAACCATATTCTTTCCTCCCACTGACCAACCAGGTCATGCCCTCTACCGGTCATCACCTATCCCCACTTCACCACCCTGCCCCCAGCACCTCCTTTACCTGCAGCTCACACACATCCCAGTCCTTGAAGAAGGGTTACACCCAAAAAGTTTACTTCTGCACCTCCTGATGCTGCCTGGCTTGCTGTGTTCTTCCAGCCTCCTTCCTGTCTATTTTGCCAATTGCGACATAGAGATGGTTCAACTTTTCCAGAATCTGACCCCACCCAGGATTCACTCCCTTTCCTGTCTGTTGCTGAAGCCCAAAATAAAAAAAAAAGGAAAGGGGGTGAGAAAAATAGAGTGCCGTACTCACAGATGTTGGACAGAGGTAGGAAGTTGTTGTCTGGGGTGAAGCTCAATCTTGATTCAAAAAGAGATGAGCAGCAGCTTCAGCTTCAGAAGCTCATGGTCAAACTTCCGCATTCAGAGAGTGGGGCATTCTGATTGGAAGGAGGACCAGTCTCCTTCCGGTCCTCCACGTTCTTCTATTGGTCCATCGGAAGAGGGTCACGCGCCTTCTCTGCGACAATGAGGAGTTTGTGCAGTGATTTGCTGACACCGCCGAGCACGCGCACTATGCTCTGCGGATACGCTGCCGTTCTTGACTGATTTTAAGAGTCCAAATGCCTATTTGGAGGAAAAAACAAGGGCAGAGCTACAATTTTTACTTCTCTCTGTGACTCGACATTTTATTCCTTTTGCACTTTGTCTGGCTGCTCAACTTTTGTATGTAGGGAGGGTGAGTCCAAAATTAGAGGGAATAGGTTTAGGGTGAGAGGGGAAAGATTTAAGAGGGATTCAAGGGGCAACCTTTTCACACAGATGGTGGTGTATGTATGGAATGAGCTGCCGGAGGAAGTGGTGGAGGCTGGTACAATTACAACATTTAAAATACATCTGGATGGGTGTATGAATAGGAAGAGTTTAGCGGGATATGGGCCAAATGCTGGCAAATGAGTCACTAGATTAATTTAGGATATCTGGTCAGCCTGGACTGACAGGTTTGTTTCTGTGCTTTATAGCTGTTTCTACATAGTCAGAACCAATTTTACAAGACTACGAATAGGCCAGTCACTCCTTAAAGTCGAGAGTGCGCTTATGGAAAAGCATAGCAGGTCAGGCAGCATCCAAGGAGCAACATTTCAGGCAAGAGCCCTTAATCAGGAATGAGGGTTGAGCTGAGGAAGTGGAGAGATAAATGGGAGGGGGGTGGTGGGGCTGGGGGCAACATAGCTGAGAGTACGATAGGTAGACCAAGGTGGAGTAATGGTGATAGGTCGGAAAGCAGGGTGGGGCAGATAGGTGGGAAGGAAGATGGTCAGGCAGGACAGTTCATGAGGGCAGTGTCGAGTTGTAAAATTGTAACTGGGATAAGGTGGGGGAAGAGGAAATTCCCCTTCCCTTCCCTCTCCCCACCACCTTATCCCCATTCCAAACCTCCCACTCAGGTTACAAGTGGATCACTCTAAGCTCTACTCCCACCTGAATGTCCTCAGACAATCATATTTTCAATTTGTCCTTCCCCCTAAAACTTGACTTTTTTTAAGTTAGCAGATTCCAAGCCTTCCTACAGATAAATGTTAACAACTAAAATACACAAAGCAACATTTCAAAACTAATCAAAGACTGTCCATGTTCTGTACAAATCATTACAGACGCCAGTGTTCTGGGATCCCCAGTCATCTCCCTGTACAAGCTGTTATTTTCATGAAATAATCTGACAATTGTTGACTTCCATCAACCTCTTCAATCCTGAGAAATTTCCTCTGCAAAGTTTGGTTCATGTTAGCAAGTTCAATCCTCCTGTGTTTCTCAGGAACACATTTTATAACGAGAGGCTTTCTCAATGCCTGTGTAATGTTCAGTGGAGAAATTACTTTCAGTCCAACAGTTAGAATTCCTCAGAACTGTTTTTTGGACAAATGCACTGCTCCCACAAGAGATTGTGGTTCCACAGTTAAAATGCTTTTAACAGCCTTTTTTTTTGTTTCCCCGCCTTTCCAAGGTACAGAATTTCTCCCACCAGAAATAATTTGCCCAGAAAACAATTCAGCAGGAAAATGATTATGGAGCTATCAGTAAAAGTGTCTCATTTGGGTTACCCAAGGGTAGAAATGGAAGAACATATCTTTTCAAGGTTACTGTTTGATTTGCCCCTTCAACATTCCTAGAATTTAAGGTGATTCCTGAAGAAGGGTTTATGCCCGAAACGTCGATTCTCCTGTTCCTTGGATGCTGCCTGACCTGCTGCACTTTTCCAGCAACATATTTTTAAGCTCTGATTCTCCAGCATCTGCAGTCCTCACTTTCTCCTAGTTGAATTTAAGGTGTTCCAGTGTAGTGTTTAATTATGATTCAGGTTGAAACTTTATTGCTGGAACAGCACAGCAGGTCAGGCAGCATCCAGGGAACAGGAGATTCGACGTTTCGGGCACAGGCCCTTCTTCAGGAATGAGCAGAGAGTGTTCAGCAGGAGAAGATAAAAGGTAGGGAGGAGGGGCGTTGGAAATGTGATAGGTGGAAAGAGGTCAAGGTGAGGGTGATAGGTCGGAGTAGGATGGAGGCGGAGAGGTCAACAAGAAGACTGCAGGTCAGGAAGGCGGTGCCAGGCGGGAGGGATTCGTCTGAGACAAGGTGGGGGGAGGGGGAATGAAGAAACTGGTGAAGTCCAAGTTCATCCCCTGCGGTTGGAGGGTTCCCAGTCGGAAGATAAGACGCTCCTCCTCCGACCGTCGGGTTGTTGTGGTTTGGCGGTGGATGAGTCCAATGACCTGCATATCCTCGGTGGAGTGGGAGGGGGAGTTGAAATGCTGTGCCACAGGTTGGTGGGGTTGGTTCG
>NC_057753.1:10530322-10538771 GCF_004010195.1 Chiloscyllium plagiosum
ATATATCTTCTCCTACTGAACACTCTCTGCTCATTCCTGAAGAAGGGCCTGTGCCCGAAACGTCGAATCTCCTGTTCCCTGGATGCTGCCTGACCTGCTGTGCTGTTCCAGCAATAAAGTTTCAACTTTGATCTCCAGCATCTGCAGACCTCACTTTCTCCTCCTTAATTATGATTCAAGCAGTATTCACTCTCATCTGAATGCAGAACCAACTGTCTGAACAAGCATAACAACTTTTCTGTATGCTCTTTAGCTGTGATATCCTCTTTCCCCCTCTCTCTGTTGACTCAGGATTATCATGGCTAGAAATACCACTCTCGAAATACGATTGCTGACCTACAGTTTGCTTGTGCTGCTTAACATAAGGATTTAAAAGCTGCTAGTCTGATCTCACACAAAGCACAAAAACAGACTGTTCAACCGTGCCTGCGCAGAGGAGGGATTTCACTTGGAATAGATCACAAAATAACAACAGGCACCAGTGTGTTTCCCATGGACAAAATTAAAAATCACAACACCAGGTTATTGTCCAGGAGATGTATTTGGAAGCACTAGCTTTTGGAGTGGTTGTGGAGAATGAGGTCATGATCACAGAATTTACATCCAAACGAGTCCAGTGTCATGGAGATGTGATTCACTAAACAATTTTAGATTAAATCTTTCACCTTTTAAAATTTGTTTCTGTTCCTTGCAATGTTAATCCCAGAACTTGTTTTAAATTACCTTCTCAGGATAATTCTAAAATGTCAGTCAACATTGGGACACAGACAGAATTCACACCTACTATTAGAAAAGCTCTGCATTGAAATTACATTCTTGAGAATGTTATTTAAAACAAGTTCTGGGATTAACATACCAAAACACAGACACCCATTCTAAAAGATGAAAGATTTAATCTAAAATTGTTTAATATATCACATCTCCATGACACTGTACTCCTTTGACTATAAATTCTGTGATCGTGATCTCATTCTCCACAACCACCTGATGAAGGAGCAGTGCTCCGAAAGCTAGTGCTTCCAAACAAATCTGTTGGACTTAGTGTTGTGTAATTTTTAAACTTTGGCCATATGATAAATTACCTATAGTGCCCAGGGATATGCAGGTTAGGGTGGATTGGCTATGCTAAGTTACCCATAGTGTTCACTGTTGTGCAGGTTCAGATGGATTGGTTGTACTAAATTCCCATAGTGTCCAGGGATGTGCAGGTTAGGGTGCTTTGGCCATGGGAAATTGCCCATTGTATCCAGGGATGTGTAGATGAGGGTGAACTGGCTATGCTAAATTGTCCCTTGATGCCCAGGGATGTACAGGTTAGGGTTGACCTTCTGTGCTAAATTGTCCCATAGTACCCAGGGATGAGCAGATGAGGATGAATTGGTCACACTAAATTACGCATAGTGTCCAGGGATGTTCAGGTTTGGGTGGATTAGCCATGGGAAATACAGGGTAAGGGGGTGAAAATGGGTGAAATGCTCTTCGGAGGGCCATTGTGGACTCAATGGGCCGAATGTCGTGCTTCCACATTGTCTGAATTCCATGACTCCCCCCACAAAGGAGCATTTTATCTGCATCTATCCTGTCAAGCCCCTTTCAGAATTCTACTGGTTTCAATAAGATCACTTCTGCCTCTTAGTGTGATAGAGGTACACAGCACAGGAACAG
Organism: Chiloscyllium plagiosum; assembly: GCF_004010195.1. NCBI lineage: Eukaryota > Metazoa > Chordata > Chondrichthyes > Orectolobiformes > Hemiscylliidae > Chiloscyllium > Chiloscyllium plagiosum. The sequence continues at coordinate 10,531,988 of NC_057753.1, forward strand.
ACCCTTCGGTCCAACTCATCCATGCCGACCAGGATTCCCAAACTAAATTAGTCCCACTTGCCTGCATTTGGCCCATATCCCTCTAAACCTTTCTATTCATGTACCCATCCAAATAGTGTTTAAATGTTGTAACTGTACCTGCATCTACCACTTCCTCAGCAAGTTCATTCCACACACAAACCACCCTCTGTCAAAACGTTGCCCCTCAGGTTCCTTTTAAATCTCTGTCCTTTCACCTTAAAAAAAATTCCCACTAGTTTTGAGCTCCCCTATGGTAAGAAAGAACCCTTTACTATTCACCTTATCTCCCTCCTCATGATTTTATAAATCTCAATGAGGTCACCCCTCAACATCCTACGCTCCAGTGAAAAAAGTCCCAGCCTTTCCTTATAACTCAAACACTCGAGTCCTGGGAACGTCCTGCCAAATCTTACTGAACCCTCTCCAGTAGTATTCTTCCTATTACAGGGCCACCAGAACCATACTCAGTACTCTAAAAGCAGCCTCACCAACATCCTGTACAACCTCAACATGATATCCCAACTGCTATATTCAGTGGTGTGAACAATGAAGGCAGGTGTGCTAAATGCCCTTTTTTCCACCCTGTCTACCAGTGAGGCAACTTTCAAAGAACTATGTACCTGAACTCCCCCATATCTCTGTTCTATAACACAACCCACGGCCTTACCATTAACTATCCTTCCTTGTTTTAGCAAAATGCAACCCCTCCCTTTTATCCATTCATCTCTCATACACATGCTCCCCCCTCAGACACATTCCCCAACACTCACACCCTCTCACAGGCTTATACTCCATCGCACTTTCACTTCACCAAGCATGCACACACTCAAACACACACTCTCATGCACAGGCACACACATAAATCTATTGTGTGAATTTAAATTTGCAGAATTATATTTGTAAATACATTCAATTTTGCTCAAGAAGCATACAATCTGCATGCTGTGATTCCATGTAATATTTGATAAATTCTTACTTTGAAAATAGAACCAGTCTGATTAAAGCTTGGGGTACTGACAGATTCAAACCTCACACCTTTAATGCATTGTCTGAACTGAGGATATCACCTCTTTTTACAAAACCTTAAGTCATCTTGAGAATGTGAATTAAAAGTAGTTCTGGGATTTACATATTAATGAACCGGAACTTGCAACCCATCCTAAAAGATGAAAGACTTAACAGCAATCTAGGTTTGTTCAATATATCCTATCAGTTGCATGATATCATGATCTTTTGCTATAAAATCTGTGTCTCATGATCCTGCTCCACAGCTGCCCAATGAAGGAGCAGCGCTCTGAAAGCTACTGCTTCCAAATAAACCTGTTGGACTATAACCTGGTGTTGTGTGATTTTTAACTTTGTCCACCCTAGTGCAACACTGGAGTGATGGGATTGCTGTTCCAGCAATAAAGTTTCAACTTTGATGGGATTTTCCCACAACAGTCCACATCGTTTCTAGTGACAACAACCCACGCCTCCCGGTGCTGCCAGTAAACTTTACAATGCCGATGAAACAATGCACTCCTGAAAAATTTACAATTTCCAATGATACTAGCTACTCATTCACTCATGACATTGGAAACTTAGTGCAGGAGGCTGAAAGAAATGAGCAGCTTTAATACAAAAACCTCTTGGAGCTCAAAACTTCAATGAAAGTCTGAGCCCAGTGGTAAGTTCAGGTAACCTTTATTGCAACTCAACTTTGTCACAGCTTCAGAACCCTCCCAGCAAAAAGACGTAGAAAAAGTAGCTTACATATTTAAACAGCTCAAGGTCAAAGTGCACAACCCCCACACATACCCCCTTTGTCACTATTGGTCAGCACTGAGTTATCCCTTTGTAATTGGATCCTTGGTATAGCCTTAACCTGTAGGAAGTATTGCCTCACTCAGCAATTTCAATCCATACCCTGTATCCAACTACATTTCTCCCCACGCATTTGTTTTTTTTGGGAGTGGGGGAGAAAGAGTGTGTAGACTCAATCACACTGCTGTGGATCTGGAGTCACGTATAGGCCAGACCGAGTAAAGGATGCAGCTGGGACAATTGAGTGACTACTTTCCCACAACAGTTTCCTTCCCTAAAAAGGATATGAGTGAACCAGATGGGAACTGTGAATGGGCGCCCTGCAATATTCATCTATTTCTTACAGACTGGGACTCATTCCCAGAAAGAGCCAACAATCCCTTAACTGGACAGAAAGAAACTCGAGTGAAACAGCTGGTTGCCAAAGCCTCCAAAATCTGCAGCTGCTGGTCCAGAAGCAATTTTCTCTCTTTGTTTAAAAAGAGAATTAACATATCCGGTGGTTGGCTGCTGAGAATCGGTCCTCCCTTGACTGACCAACTCAACAACCAACGAGCTGCCAGCCCCAGGCAAGGCAAGACACAGAGCTGTATCATCCACAGTACTCCCTAGGCTAGGAATTAGGATTCACTATCTTCCAGGCCAGTCACCAATAGCAATCATCTGAGTTGTCTTCCTTCTCTCTTAAGCATGCAGTTTCTCACCTGATCTGAACTTCTCAGTCCCACCCAAATAAAAACAGCAACAACTGAAAAACAGTGGCAACAGCAGTGATATATTTCAGGGGAAGCTGGATACAGAAAGACATAGGGAGGAGATGAAGAGGCCGACAGGAAGCAAAGTTGGGGAGGGGAGGGAAAGAGAGGCCGATCCATTCGAAAACAAAAAAATTCCACCCACTCTCCCACTGCACCCCCCTGTCAGAACAGGCAAGGGTTCAGTCCTGGGAGTGACCCACACCAGTGTCACCGGAGGAATCCGATTGTTGGGAGCGCTGGTGCCCCTGCTGGTGCTTCCGCAAGTTGCTGGAACATGCAAACCTGTGCCCGCACTCGGGGCAGGGGAAGGGCCTCTCCCCCGTGTGGACCCGCTGGTGTTTCCGCAGGTCGGAGGAATCACTGAAGGCTTTCCTGCATTTGGGGCAGCTAAAGGGCCTCTCCCCGGTGTGGACCCGCCAGTGGGTCTGCAGGGTGTCGACCCGGGTAAAGCCCTTCCCACACTCGGGGCAGCTGAAAGGCTTCTCCCCCGTGTGGATCCGCCGGTGCTCTAGCAGGTGAGAGGATTCGCTAAAGGCTTTCCCACACTCTGGGCACGGGAAGGGCCTCTCCCCCGTGTGGACCCGCTGGTGAGTCAGCAGGTGAGAGGACTCGCTGAAGGCCTTCCCGCACTCGGGGCATGGGAAGGGCCTTTCCCCCGTGTGGACCCGCCGGTGCCTCTGCAGGGAGGAGGAATCACTAAAGGCCTTCCCACACTCAGGGCAGCTGAAGGGCTTTTCCCCCGTGTGGACCCGCCGGTGCCTCTGCAGGTGGGAGGAATCGCTGAAGGCCTTCCCACACTCAGGGCAGCTGAAGGGCTTTTCCCCCGTGTGGACCCGCCGGTGCTTCACCATGTCAGAGGAATTGCTGAAAGCCTTCCCGCACTCGGGGCACAGGAAGGGCCTTTCCCCGGTGTGGACCCGTCGGTGGGCCACCAGGTGGGAGGCCTGGGTAAAGCCCTTCCTGCACTCAGGGCAGCTGAAAGGCCTCTCCCCCGTGTGGAACCGCTGGTGCTTCAGCAGGTGGGAGGACCGAATAAAGGCCTTCCCGCACTCAGGGCAGGAGAATGGCCTCTCCCCCGTGTGGACACGCCGGTGATCCACCAGGGTGGAGGATTCGCTGAAGGCCTTCCCACACTCAGGGCAGGAGAATGGCCTCTCCCCGGTGTGACGGCGCCGATGACTCTCCAGGACACACGGAGCACGGAAGCCTTTCCCGCAGTCACCACACTTCCACGGTTTCTCCAAAGGGCGGGATTTCCTGGGTTTCTCCATGGCCGAAACGTCAGCCATAGAAAAGACTGCAGAGCCCTTCCCTGCCATGATTTCCACTTTCCAAGCCGTATCACTGTTTCAGGCCCAACACTCAGTGCATTGCAACAGTAGGGTCTCTCATCCAGTCCCACTGCTACTGAAAATGTACTAAAACAGGAACCAAAAAGCTTTGTTCCTTCTCACAGAATTGTACTCAAAAATCATTGTGGTCCCGATGGATTGAGTGACTGTTAGACATTGATGTCAAAGTGAGGATTTCAGAAGCTGGAGGGTCAGTGTCAAAGGTACAGCACTGGGTCAGGCAGTATCCGAGGAGCAGGAGAGTTGACGTTTCGGGCATAAGTCCTTCATCTGTTGATTTTGAAACTTACGTCTTCAGATCTTCAAATACTCTGTAAATAGAGATTACAAAAGTCATTGCTGTCAGTCCGGGGTAGAAATTCAGAACAAGCAATTCTACTTTCTACAGAACATTATTTTATTTTGGTTATTCCACAGAATTGAAAGTACCATCCCACTCTCTCTCCCCCTCTGTTCTCACTCCGCTCTAACTAATTCCCCGGAAGGTGCTGATTCAGGATCTTACAGGGGCAGAAAAGCAAAAACGTCAAGACTGACATCTCTCTGAATTTTGGATACCTCCACCTGAAAGTTAATATCTTTCACAACACTGGGATCCTGCTGAGAGTGAGCAGGTCTGATTTTGGGAAGCAAAATAAACTGTGTCAATTCAGTGTGAACCTGCAATACAGCTTCTTAAGGAACAACCAGACACAAAATGGTTAACGTCCCCCAGGAAGGGGAGAGTAAGCTGAGACATCTAGGCATTAACACTGACACCAGAGAGAAATTGAACATACAGACTTGGCAAACGTTAGTGGAAAGCCAAAGTCATAGAGATATACAGCACAGAAACAGCCCTTTTGGTCAAATTCTTCCGTGACGACCAAATATCCTAAATTAATCACGCCCCATTTGCCAGCACTTGACCCACATCCCTCTGAATATTCCTGTTCATGCCCCCATCCAGATGCCTTTTAAATGTTGTAATTATACCAGCCTCCAACACTTCCCCTGGCAGCTCATTCCATACATGTATCACTCCGTGTGTGAAAAAGTTGCCCCTAAGGTCTCTTTTAAATCCCCCGCCATCACCCTAAACTTATTACCTTCTATTTCTGGACTCCCCCATCCCACCTTGTCTATTTACCCTATCCACGTCCCTCATGATTTTAAAAAGGTCTACAATATCACCTCTCAGTCCCTAGCCCGCTGGGGAAAACAACTCCACATTATCCTTCCATCCCTTCTCACCCGGGTATTTGAGACACATAACCTGAGTTTGCAGAGTCTGCTCCCTCCCTGGATTCACTCCATTTGCTACCAGTGAACAGGTTTCACCCCTTCCCTCTCCCTCCCTCCCTCCGAGGATGAGGAGTTGCCCAGGGAGTTTCACTCTGCAACTGACAGGGCCACTTCCGCGTTGTGACGCCATCGATACTCGCCGGCACGAGCCGAGGGGGCTGGGCTGAGGAGACCGACAGTGGGTTCCCGCACTGCGCCTCTGCTGCCCTGCACCGTTTGCAAAAATCCCTCCCCTTCAGAGACTCCTCACAGTGTAGAAGCAGGCCACTCGGCCGAGTGAATCCACACAGACCCTCCGAAGGGTAACCCAGCCACACCCGCTCCCCTACCCTCATTGCTCTACATTTACCCCTGACTGATCCACCGTAATTTAGCATGGCCAACCGATCCCAACCTCAACATGCGATGGGCACTAAGGGACAATTTAGCACGGCAAATCTACCCTAACCTACAGGCCAATCCACAAAGTTAAAAAATCACACAACAACAGGTTATAGTCCTACAGGTTTATTTGGAAACACTAGTTCATCAGGAGGTTGTGGAGTACATAATTTATGGAAAATCATTACAGTGTCCTGCCACTGAAATGACATATTGAACAAACCCTTTGATAATTTACAATGGGTTGCTGGTATCATTAATATGTAAATCCCAGAACTCAGATAACAAGGGTTTTATAACAAAAGCAGACATCTCAGCTCAGACAGAGTTTGTCTGTATTCCAATCTTGAGTCAGACTGGTCCTATTTCCAAAGTGGGATTTACAAAATATTACCTGTATTGCCTGCCTGCATTGACTACATGCAGATTGTGCATTTTTGAGCAAAGTATAATGTATCTGCAAATATAATTCTGCAAATACAAATTCACCCCATGTACGTGTGTGTGGCTGCGCGTGCATGAGAGAGAGAAAAAGTCTATTTCCGTGCTGTATATCTCTATGTCTATTTGATAACAGATGCTTTATTTCTGTTGATATAAATACTGCTGTAAATCATAGCTGGGTACTAATAGTTAGACGTAAGGGAGAGAGAATTCCTCAGGTAGAGCACGATAAGAATCCTGGCAGACCCCTATTTCTGGTTTACATCCTAATGCACAAACATTAAGCACGATCACCTATTTATTTCTAATTTTGTTTCACTTTTCTTGTTTTATTCCCTGCGATGATGTAGGAGAATTGTTAGATTTGGATCAGCCATTTTGTCACATATTAAAGCCTGGAAACCATTTTGAATCTCATCTTAGTGCCTACTTGCTAAAGCTTATGTTTCCCAGGCTCAGCGGAGACGGTTGGCCTTGCAGCTGTACTGCTCCCTGATAAACAAATTCTTTCCTTGCATGGGACTTTATTTCCATCATCCACAGTTGGCGAGTCAGGCAGGAGATACCCTGGTCCTGCCAGGTCACTGCCAGCGCCCCCCCTCCCCCTTTCTCTCTCTGTTTGAGAGATGAAATATAGAGGGTGGTTGCTGCTTTTGTCGCGTCCAAAATAAAAAAAGAAAGCTGGCCAGGGACAAAAATGCTGTTAGAAATGCTGATACAATTCTCGCTACTCAGCCA
>NC_057753.1:10540831-10565365 GCF_004010195.1 Chiloscyllium plagiosum
GAGGGGGGCGCAGGCAGAGAGAGAGGGGGGCGCAGGCAGAGAGAGAGCGGCGGGCGCAGGCAGAGAGAGAGAGGGGGGCGCAGGCAGAGAGAGAGAGAGGTGCGCAGGCTCCCTCGCTTACTAACAATGGAAGTTTCAGATCAACATTCTGTTGTAAAAATTAAGTTACAAAAATTAATATCCTATTCTTAATATCTGTGTCTTTGGATTCGGCCATCATTGATGCATTAGCATTGATGCATTTTGTTACCAAATAACTTTTAATGCAGCTGCAGTCATTTCACGGCGTATAGTATTGTGAATGAGCAATGACTGGTCAGAACCATTTAGGGAACTTAATCTGGGATTTAAATTAAGGGACTGAAACCAGGTTATTAGAATTGATTTCAGCGTTGGAAACTGTGTACATTTTACATTTAAAATTGAATTTTCGATAAATGAATTTCCAGTCTTAGTCTTAGCCACTTGTTCATTTCCACCTCTGAATGAGAGATAATGATTATATTAGCCCTGAATCACAAAATCAGAATGAATTGGTAGGATCGCTTGGTTTTATCCCTTTACACATTGTCAGTGACCGGCGTCATTGCCTCACAGTTACTTTGAAGCCGATAGTAGATTAGATTACTTACAGTGTGGAAACAGGCCCTTCGGCCCAACAAGTCCACACCGACCCGCCGAAGCGAAACCCACCCAGACCCATTCCCCTACACCTAACACTACGGGCAATTTAGTATGGCCAATTCACCTGACCTGCACATCTTTAGACTGTGGGAGGAAACCGGAGCACCCGGAGGAAACCCAAGCAGACTCAGGGAGAATGTGCAAACTCCACACAGTCAGTCACCTGAGGCGGGAATTGAACCCGGGTCTCTGGCGCTGTGAAGCAGCAGTGCTAACCACTGTGCCACCGTGCCGCCCACATAGTACTGGCCACTTGGAGGAATTCTGCATGTGATAGCGGGAGAGAGGTATGTGCGGGAGACGGAACTCCCAAAAACTGGGAGATGTTCACAACTGACTGTGAATGGGTAAGTGGAAAACAAAGTGAACAGGAGAAATAGTATAAGGCCACTAAGGCTGAGGAATACATTAAAACAAAAGATTCAAGCAACAACGCTGTAAAATAAAAAGAACTTAGATTTTATTCAGAATCCTGAACCTATATCTGGCATACCAAACCTGTTTGAGGAAGGGGATGATACTGATGGGGATGAGGGATGGAGATTTTATTCCAGGATACCCACTGAGCCCCTAACATCTCCTGATAGTCCCCAGCACACACCCCTGATTACAAACTTTACCTTACTCTGAAGATGAAGGGTCCAGTACGGGTAACCAGCTTCAGAGCTGACATCATTGGGGTGAGAGGCCAGAGCCATCCTAAACCAGGGAGCATCCTGGGAATCAGAGTAATGTTAATAACCCAAGCTCCTGACCACAAGGAGAAACCAGCTCAACCACAGGACAATACAGATGTGAAGGCAGCAAAATTCTGGGAGTGGCCTGAATAAAAATGGGTTGTGTTATGAGATTGAAATAAGTGGCCAACTGTCTGATGGAAGTGGTATACAAATGAAAAGTAATCGAGAAGCTGAGTGCCCTTTGTTTAACCGATGCTTTTGCCATGTATTCCTTCTGATGTCGTCAACATGATCCAGACACACAATATGAACTCGTCCAAGAATTCCCATTCGCTATAATGAGGTGAACGGTGGTTTTCTACTGGGATGACCAGAACCAGACTGAACCACAATGCAAGTTACAGGTAAACACCGAATATGTCCAGCGCCCTTACGATCCCAAACGCCATGTACCATGGTGACAGGGTTCATTGGGACAAGGATACCCACTGGGGGTGGAATATACCTCAGATGCCCACACAGCGACCCCTGCTGAGGAACCCTTCCCCGAGGGGACCCTGGAAATGGGGACAGATCAGCCCCAATATTACACTCAGGGACAAATGGCTGGCCCTTGCTTTAACTGTGGAAATATGACCACTGGGGAGTGATGTGTCCTTAATGTTACCTTGGAACTAACATAGGGATCGACATGCTGGCATCCTAGCAAATGGGAAATCTGCTAATATACACTGACTCTCGTTGTGTTCTTGGGCACGATTACGGAGCCTTATGGGAACATAGAGGAGTTTTAACCCCCATGGGACAGCCTAATAGTAATGCTGTTTTGTCCAAGCAATCTGGCAATTATCAAGATGTTCAGCTCACGCTGAGGCAATGGATACAGTCTCCAAAGGGATGAGCAGATAGTTGCTGCAGCCAAGCAGGTAGCCTTACGCCCATTGGATCCCCAGCAAAACCCAGATAGAGACAATATGGTATGCCAGACCTGGGTAAGGTCATAAAATCACAGCGGAGGCCCCCTGCTGAAGAGCACAAATTATGGCCTCAAATGGGGTACTCTCTCGATACTCAAACCAAAATGTGTGACCTCTGCTGGACTGGTTTGTGTTCCTTCATTGCTGCTGCCTATTTTAGTTGATTATGTGCATTATTGGTGGCACCCAGATGAGGAAAAGAGCTGAAGCGTGTTTAATTTGTAAACATACAAGATGAATCTGTAAGAGGGATGCCCTGTGTTTGTTTGTTAACCACCTCCTTGCGTCGTTCGCCTTTTTCACTTGTCTACAACTTGCTTTTATAGAATCACCTCGCGTACATTGTCATGAATATTGTCTAATTAAAGTCGATGTATTTAGTAGATGAATCAAAACTATCCCTGACTGAAACTATGACTGAAACAGCTGCCACTATAGTGTTGGACAAGTGGGAAATATTTGCATCAGTTAATCAAATCTCTTCAAAGTTTACATTCACCGGTACGCCAATCCTAAGAATTAGGACCGTGGCGTATTGGAGTCGAGGTGGAAAGGCCTACTCCTAGTCCGGCTGGTCACTCGTTCAGCAGCCAAGGTCAAGGGGAGGCCCGAATGGACGCACAGGACGCAATGCAAAAGAGCACCATCTCCTGGAGGGACACCAGAAGACCCCGTCAGAGACACATCTTTCGCCTTCATCCGTGAATGGCTCAGCCTGATCATTCTGCCTTTCACTGCACTCTTCCTTATCTTTCTTTCACTAACTACGTTTGATTCGGACACAATGGTTTGCCTGATGACCTGAAGTAAACGGGAATTACAGTGTAATACATTTTTTTAACATGACATACCTTTATGCAGAAAAGGACAACTGCTCTAGCTATTGGGTTTGTGACCATATTCCCATCCACTCCAAGGAAGGGATCCCCCTGAGATCCATACCTTTTAATGACTCTGACACTGCTGAATGGTGGCTCCATCAGTGTCGTTCTGCTGCTGTCACAAATTTTCACATCTCTCTAGTCTCCTTAAGTTGGTGGGTATCGCAAACTCTGACAGAAATAACAACTGCCTCCGCTGGCAATCAGCGGGATATAAGATGGACACATTTAAAGGTTGGATCCAGCCTCAATACAATCCCTCAAGTACACCCCCCCCCCCCCCCCCCCCCTTCCTCACCAATCTCATAGCCATGACTACACCTCTAGGAAGCATTTACATCAAGAGCAAGCATCCCTCAGGATGGCAGGCTGGTTTTCAGTAAGTGGCTGTACTCCCTGCTCATTACTTCAACTGCTTACCGGTACACTGTGGACGGGAGCATATTTAACCTCAGGGTTCCCAACAAGACCGCCATCCATTCTTCGTTTCCCATCTTTTGGACTGGAGCCCAAAGCAATCATTTGTTGCCCTTCGACGGCACTGATTTCATTTGTGGCCATATGGCCTACCCCTGGCTGCCTACCTCCTGGACTGGCAGCTGGTATTTAGGTTATGTTGTCCCTTTCCTTTACCACTCCCACACTACGCCTTTCGAGCCTTCCAAACCCTGCATCAAGAGGACCCTCACAACTTTTCAGTGCCTTTTATCTACCTTCTCCCCTCCCTATGCTAACCTCCAGCTTAGGTTGAGGTTCGGCGAATTGCTACCACTCTGGAAGAGATTGCCAATGCCACATCTTCAGCCTTTGACCTGCTCAATGCAGGGATGGTCACTGTCCGCACCATTACTCTCCAAAACCACATGGCCCTCGACTACCTGTTAGCCGAGAAAGGAGGCACTTGTATCCTTATCAGCTCTGACTGCTGTGCCTGCATCCCTGACTCCATGAGAACATTACTATCATTGCCGCCCACATTCGCAAGATGGCCTCCTCCCTCCATGACACTACTTCCCGTTGGGACCTTTGGACATGGATGGGTGGCTGCTTGGCTCGTGGGCTTCTGGCCTCCTCCAGGGCCTTGTGCTTCTCATTTCTGGTTTTGTTCTGCGAGCACTTACCATTATTTTCCTGAAACAGTGCTGTGCCCGTTTCGGCTGCCTTCCGATGCCGAATATCCCAGCATCTTTCCAACTTGTGTGGCTTCCCTTTTCTGACATTCCCCCACCAATTCCCACTCTCTCGATCCTGGTGACCCTGACTGTGACAGTTTCCTGGGCGACTCACCACCACCACCACCTGACAAACCCCCCTGGGTTCGGCTACGTCCTTCCTTTTGCCGGTTTCTCTGAACTGCCCTCCTGATTTGGTGAAAAGAAATAAGGAAGGAATTGTGGGAGCATTCTTAGATTCTGGCCAGCCATTTTGTCACATATTAAAAGCCTGAAAAACATTTTGAATTTTATCTTAGTGCCTGCTTGCTAAAGCTTGTGTTTCCCAGGTTACGATTGTGTTTCCCAGGATCAGTGGAGATAGTTGGCCTTGCAGCTGTACTAATACATGATAAACAAATTCTTTCCTTGCATGGGAATATCCTTTTCTTTGCAAGGACTTATTGTATACTTATCAGCTACTGACCAACACTGTCCAGACATTACTTGACTGAAGCTAGTCACTGGGCAAAGTGCCTGAGTTTGCTCATTATCCTGCAATTAACAGTTTGCTAATTGTTAAACAATTGTAACCTATATAATCACACAACTCTCTGTATCTCGTCGGAGTGACTTGTGACCATTAGGTCAACTTGTCTCTCCCCTTGAGCTGACGAATAAACAGTCAATGTTTCTGTGGCACGATTACTTATCTAAGTTGGACGAGCAAGTCACCCACTGCAAAATTTATTTCCATTCACAACATGGATCAAGAGGCAATCCTTTGTGCCAGACAAGTAAATGTGTCATAGAGTCATAGAGATGTACAGCATGGAAACAGAACCTTTGGTCCAACCCGTCCATGCCGACCAGATATCCCAACCAAATCTAGTCCCACCTGCCAGCACCTGGCCCATATCTCTCCAAACCCTTCCTATTCATATATCCATCCAAATGGTTCTTAAATGTTGTAATTGTACTGAAAGCAACACTACAGGTGTTTAACTCTAAGCTCTATTTCCAACTCAGTGTCAGTACATCGCTCTGTCCTCAAATAAGAACGGAATCAAAGCACTACATCTGTCCCACCTGAACGTTGAGTTTGCAGATTCCAATTCTCTGTTTTGATAATTTATTAAATGTTACTCATAGCACATGGGTGTCATTGACTGGCCAGCATTTAGTTCCCCTGGCGAAGTTGGTGGTGACCTGCCTTCTTCAACTGCTGTGGTCCACACACTGTACGGTGACCCACAATGCCCTTAGGAAGGGAATTCCAGGATTTAGACCCAGTGACACTGAAGGAACAGTAATATGTTTCCAAGTCAAGATGGTGAATGGCTTGAAAGGGTACTTGCAAGAGGTAGGGTTCCCAAGTATTTGTTGTCCTGGTCTTTCCAGATGGAAGTGGTTGTTGGTTTGGAAGGTGTTTTCTAAGGATCTTTGGTGAATTTCTGTGGTGCATCTTGTAGATTGTACACACTACAGCTTCTGAACAGTGGGGCAGAGGGAGTGAATGTGAGTGGAGTTGGTGCCAATCAAGCGGGTGACTTTGTACTGGATGGTATCAAGCTTTCTGAATGCTGTTGAAGTTGCACCCATCCAAGCTAGTGGGTCAGAATTCCATTTCACTGCTGACCTGTGCCTTGTAGAAGATAGACAGGTTTTGGGGAGTCAGGAGGTGAGTTATTCCTGACTTGTGACCTACTCTTGTAGCCATTGTGCATATGTAGTTACTCTAGTTGGCACAGTGGTTAGCACTGCTGCCTCACACCGCCAGAGACCCGGGTTCAATTCCCGCCTCAGGCGACTGACTGTGTGGGGTTTACAGAAGGGGACGTGCTAAATGTCTTGAAATGCATAAAGGATAAGTCCCCAGGACTTGATTATGTGTACCTTAGAACTTTGTGGGAAGCTAGGGAAGTGATTGCTGAGCCTCTTGCTGAGATATTTTTATCATCGATAGTCACAGGTGAGGTGCCAGAAGACTGGAGGTTGACTCACGTGGTGCCACTATTTAATAAGGATAAGCCAGGGACCTATGGAACGGTGAGCCTGACGTCAATGAAGGGCAAGGTTTTGGAGGGAATCCTGAGAGACAGGATGTACATATATTTGGAAAGGCAAGGACTGATTAGGGATAGTCAACATGGTTTCATGCATGGGAAATCATGTCTCACAAACTTAATCGAGTTTTTTGAAGAAGTAACAAAGAGGATTGATGAGGGTAGAGCGGTGGATGTGATCTATATGGAGTTTAGTAAGGTGTTCAAAGTTAGATCTCATGGAACACAAGGAGAACCAGCCATTTGGATACAGAACTATCTCGAAGATAGAAGACAGAGGGTGGTGGTTGAGGGTAGATTTTCAGACTGGAGACATGTGACCAGTGGAGTGCCACAAGGATCGGTGATGGGTCCACTACTTTTCGTTATTTACATAAATTATTTTGATGTGAATATAGGCGGTATAGTTAGTAAGCTTGCAGATGACACCAAAATTGGAGATGTAGTGGACAGCGAGGAAGGTTATCTCAGATTTGCAGAAGGATGTTGTGAAACTTGAAAGGGTTCAGAAAAGATTTACAAGGATGTTGGCACGGGTGGAGAGTTTGAGCTACAGGTGGAGGTTGAATAAGATGGAGCTGTTTTCTCTGGAGTGTCAGAGGCTGAGGGGTGGTGACTTTATCAAGGTTTATAAAATCATGAGGGGTATGGATGGGATAATTTAGACAAAGTCTTTTCCCTGGGGCAGGTGAGTCCAGAACTAGAGGACATTAGTTTTAAGTGAGAGGGCAAAGATATAAAATCCCCTATCTTAACCAACTTTTTATTCTTACCGATAACTCAAATTTCCTTTTTTTAAGATTAGATTCTCTACAGTGTGGAAACAGGCCCTTCGGCCCAACCAGTCCACACCGACCCACCAAGACCCATTTCCCCTCTGACTAATGCACTGAACACCATGGGCAATTTAGCATGGCCAATTTACCTGATATGCACATCTTTGGACTGTGGGAGGAAACCCACGCAGACACAGGGAGAATGTGCAAACTCCACACAGACAGTCACCTGAGGCTGAATCAAACCTGGGACCCTAGTACTGCAAGGCAGCAGTGCTAACCACTAAGCCACTGTGTTTCTCAATTTCCAGCTGACTCTTCAGGGATCTATAATACAATCCCAATATTTGGGGCGGCACGGTGCCTCAGTGGTTAGCACTACTGTCTCACAGCACCAGGGTCCCAGGTTCGATTCCAGCCTCAGGCAGACTGTCTGTGTGGCGTTTGCACCTTCTCCCCACCTTCTGTGTGGGTTTCCTCCGGGCGCTCCAGTTCCCTCCCACAGTCCAAAGATGTGCAAATCAGGTGAATTGACCATGCCAAATTGCCCATAGTGTTAGGTGTATTAGTCAGAGGGAAATGGGTCTGGGTGGGTTACTCTTCGGAGGGTCGGTGTGCACTTGTTGGGCCGAAGGGCCTGTTCCCACACTGTAGGGAATCTAATCGAATCTTATTTGTCAGTTCCACCCAAATAACTTCGCTGGGTGAATTTCCAGGAATATCCTCCTTGGGTACAGCTGTAATACCATCCCTTATCAGAAATGCCATTCCCCCTCCTCTCTTGGATGGGGTTGGGGGTAGGACCGGGTTGGTGGGGTGGTGCTGGAAGGGGAGGTGCAGAGGGGCGGTGAAGGACGAGGGTGGGGGTTGCAGGCAGAGGAGCTGCGATGTTGGGGGCGGGGTCTCATGCGTTGTGAGCTGCTGCTACTCTCCTGAACAGAGAGTAGACTTTAAAACTCCAAGCCCCAGAGGAAAAACATTTAATTGATTTTTCAAACAATCGATTATCCAAACAAAATAGTGCCCACCCATCTGATTCAGATAATCAAGTTTCCACTGTAGCCACAGAAGACTCCTGTACTACCTGTTTATCTCTCCTACCTTTCCCGGGGTTACCCCATCTACCTGACTGTATCTGTGGCTTTTCTCCCTTCCTATAACTGCCATCCATCACACCCCTTAGCTCTTGTAAATTCCTCATTGCCTCTAACTGTCACTCCAACTGATCCATTTGATCTGATAGGATTCGCAACCAAGGACGATTCCTGCAGACATAATCCTCAGTAAAATGGAAACTCCTCTAATCTCCCACATCCAACAGGCATATAACTATACTAAATGCCATCTTTGCTCATTCAAAATCTACAGACCCAGAAAAAGTGCTCCGGGCTAAGTTCGCATTTATCATTTATATTTTTAAACTTTAGTCAAGATTCAGATTTCAATAAAACATATAATCAAGAAAGAACCCACTCTACTCACTTCTGTAGACTTACAGTAAGGTTACACGTTAAAAACTATGCAATTATCTGTTCCTGTGCTGTGAGCTCTCCCAGACAGGCTCCCCCAAGATCAGCTGTGAATTTTACTGTTTGTTCATTTTTCTGAGACGCACCCCAATGTCCAGAGATACATGGATTCAAACAGCAAAGCCAGTAACTGCGCAGATTCATTGCTGTGTCAGTTAGCAGTGTGGGTTTCTTTCTCTCTCCCTCACTGAACGTATGCTCGCTGCTTTTGTCTGTCTTGCTCCCTTTTAAAAGTGCTGTTGTTTTGACTTTGTTTTTCTCCAAAGTTCCAAAACAATGCAACAGCGTAAAAACCAGTAATTGCCTGGAATTCAAGGAATTTGCCTCCAACACCCAAAATACCTCAAAAAAGCTCTTGCAGCCACAATGTTTTCCCATCCTCCATCTTGGATGAATTCTTGGTGAACATTCCCACCTCTCAGGTTAGCTATTTAAATCATCTGCTTTTCTATTTTTGCTACCAAAGTGGATAACCTCACATTTATCCACACTAAACTGCACCTGCCATACATTTACCCACTCACTCAGCCTGTCCAAATAACATTGCATCCTCCCCACAGCTCACCCTTTCACCCAGCTTTATGTCATCTGCAATTTGTGATACATTCCAATTAGTTCTCTCATCTAAGTCACTGACATATACTGTGAATACCTGGGGTCCTCGTCCCAATCCCTGCAGCTCCCCAGTCATGAATTATTATAAAACATCGATCTGACTGACCATACAAAATAGCAGATGTTAGTCTGATGTTCATAGCTGACTGAGATCCGATGAGCAATTATGAACCACTGAATTACTAAAGCACAGAAGCAGGCCATTCAGCCCATTGTGTCTGTGCAGTTCTCTGAATAAGCTTTCTGACCATGTGCTATTTCCCCGACATTTCCTTGGAAGCTTGTACATTGCTTGTCATCAAATAATTATCCAATGCCTTTAATTGAAACTGCTTAAACCACTGTTTGTCATCAAATAATTATCCAATGCCTTTAATTGAACCTGCTTAAACCACTGTTCCATGCAATGTCTTCCGGATCTAGTTACTCACTGTGTGAAATTTCTTTTTCACATATCATTTTCTTCCTTGTCATGTATTTGAAACCTGCGTCCTTATTCTTGATGCTTTCACCATGGTGAACAGTTTCTCACACTCTGTTCTGAGTAGACCCCTCATGACTTTCAAAACTTTTTAAAAATCTTCTCTCAGCCTTCTCCAATCTAACTTTAGGGCTGAAATTTCTCACTGTTAGAACTGTTCAGGTGAAGGTGGTTTCCCTCAACTTCCCAGTGTTCCTTCTCTCCAGCTGAAACTAACTTTCAGTCATTTGATGGTCCATTCTGGTTGCTGAGACTCTTCATATTGATCGATCCACTCCAATTAAACATTGGGAAGAATGAAGCTGCTGTTTCCAATCTCTGTACCAATCTTCATTCCTGAGCGACTGCTTCCATCCCCCTTTCCCTTGTAACTCTAGGCTATTTGCAACTTGCTGCATTGGATGTTGAAAGGAGCTTCTGTTCTGTGCCAGCGCGAAGCCACCTGTATCCACCTCTGTCATCTCATTCGAGCCTGTCCCATTCTCAAAGTAGCTGCTGCTGCTGGAATCATCTTTAGTCCTTTCCTTCACTCCAGGCTGGATTACTTCAATGCTGGACTCAATGATTTTACACATTCGCCCCTCTGTAATCTTGAAATCATCTAAAACTTTATTGTTTCATTTGCAACAATTCTCATTCCGCTGTGACTCATGTGTTTGCTGACCTGTACTGGCACCCATTCAAGCAACATCCAATGTTTAAAATGCTCATCTTAGTCTTCAAATCCTTCGAGTGGTTTCTCCCACCTTTATCTCTGTAATCTCCCTATGCTGAGATGTGTGGGCTGCTTCACATTTCCCATTTTCATTTCTCCATCGTTGGTAGCTGCACCTTCAGTTGCCTCAGCCATAAGGCCTGGAATTCCTTCCATGTGAGTTACCTCCTGGAAATGCTGCAATCCATATGCCTGAAGTACACCCACTCTACTATTCCAGGATTCTGGTCCAACATGTTGAAAAACAGCAAACTATTTCTAAATCTGGATGGTGAGTGGCTTGGAGGAGAACTTGCAGGTAATGGTCTCCTATGTAACTACTGCTCTTGCCCTTCTTAATGGTACTAGTTTGAAAGGAGCTATCTAATGAAGCTTGGTAAATTTCTGCAAAGCATACTGTACGTGGTACACACTTGCGACTAAACATTAGAGTGAATGCTGGTTATTGATGCAAGATAATCCTAATTATTGAAGAAATCAATTCCTCCCAAAAAGAAGCATAGATCTTCCTTTTGCTGGCATTTTTTTGCAGGAGCAATCCAGCCTCTGAGAGCAGTCCATTCGGCCAAGCCTGCCAATACCAAAGAAACAACTAAGCATCGAAAGGGATGGCCCCTCGACATCACTGTGAGCCCCACAGC
Organism: Chiloscyllium plagiosum; assembly: GCF_004010195.1. NCBI lineage: Eukaryota > Metazoa > Chordata > Chondrichthyes > Orectolobiformes > Hemiscylliidae > Chiloscyllium > Chiloscyllium plagiosum. Next base: position 10,552,028 of record NC_057753.1, read on the forward strand.
AACCATTGTTACCTGGGCAGTCATGCATTCAAAACCTGGTCTCTCAACATCACTAGTACCGGCCCACAGTTTAGAAAACTGTGAATCTCGCTACGACTATAAAAAAGGGAACGTGGTTTTAAAGCGGTTGTTGCTGAGTTCAACCCTTTCTGTCCAGTAGGAAGTCACTGATGTACTTGGGGTTGGATGACTCAGTGAATCCCTTCCCACTTGTGGAGCAGGTGTATCACCTCTACCTGATGTGCACGTGGGGAATACATTCCAGGTCAAATAGGGAATTGGATCCCTTCCTACAGCCCGTACACACCTCGAGTATCTCCCCGGGGGGAACTATGCTTGTGTGAAACAGGTCAGATCATTGGCAGATTTAGAATGTTACAACACATAAGGAGGCCATTCAGCCTATCGTGTCTATAACAGTTTGTGAAACACACACCCATTTTCCACCCCAAATCCATTATCTGGCAACTGACGAGCGTCCTCGGTAGTATCGTGGTTAGTGTCCCCACCTGTGACTCGGGAGACAGGGAGTTCAATTCCCCGCTGAGGAGGATTTGATGTTTTTAAGGGCATCTTGTCACACAGAGATAGTGACCTAACCCCGGATTGGGTTCAAGCCCTGCCTGCTCCAGAGTTCATAAGTTCATAAGACGTAGGAGCAGAAATGAGGCCATTCAGCCGATCGAGTCATCTTCCAAGGGACTAACATTTTCCTGAGCGATTCCGTTCCATTTCGCACACTAATAGAAGCTTTTGGTATTTTTGATATTTTTTGCTAGGTTCCTTTTGTAACTTACCTTGCCTACTTTTATTCATTTTATTAGTATCCCTTTATGTATGCGTGAAAGTTTCTTTGAAAAACTATGTTCAAACTTCAGAGAAGCCCACCTTGCAGGTGGCCGGGGGCGGGGAGAATGATCGCCCCGCCCCACCCAAACCACGCCCACTCTGCCCACGACGACCTCACGCCGGGGCCCCGCCCCTTGCGGTCTGGCGCATGTGCAGTGGGACGGAGACAGTCTTCTTGAGCGTGGGAGAGGGATGGCGCGGGCAGCTGACTGAGCAAGACTGGAAACCGCTGGAAAAGTTCAGCAGGTCCGGCAGCGCGTCTCGGGTCCGGGGATCCTCCTTCAGAACAGGACCAGGTTTCAGGAACATCCCGGGGAGGTCGCCGGGCCCCGAGCGCCAAGACCTGGCTCCTGCCCCCGGGGGAGAGGAGACAGTGAGACAGGGTAGGATTGGGACCCGCGGGAGGAGGGAGACTGGGGAGTTTATAAACTCCTAGGGGGAGGCCTCAGGCCTCCAATAGAAGCCCCACAGACCCAGTGTTTACTTCACCGGCGAAGGAGCTCTCGGGTTGCCCGGGCAACGGGCCGCCATCTTTGTGAGGGTAAGGCGCATGTTGTGTTGGGGCGGGGAGCGCGGGCGGCCATCTTGGTGAGGTCACCATCCGCGGTCATTTCCGGGAGAGAATTCCAACCTCGAGGCAGCCTTTGTGTCAGCTGGAATTTCCTCATTTCACTTTGAGAGACCTGGCCCTGAGCTTGGTCTGTGTGCCCTTTAAGGGCATCTTGTCACACAGAGATAGTGACCTAACCCCTTCTTTGGATCCAGTCGTATCCATCATGTGCCTTGTTAGCCGTGGCTGGGCCACCTTTTGTGTTTTATTTTTTCTGACAGGAAGGGACAACTATTGCAGTTCCTCCAGGTGCTATTTAAATGTTTGTCATTTCTTTCAATAATGTTCCCTCATTTGTTGCAGCCTGTTTGTGCCTCTGGGGATGTTAACCATTGCGTGCTTGGTTGTTCCTCGATAAGCTGCATTGCAGGTTCACCCTGAATTGAATTTTTTTGGCTACCCAAAATCAGACCTGCTCACTCTCAACAGTATCCAAAATGCAGAGAGATGTCAGTCTTGACGTTTTTGCTTTTCTGCCTCTGTAAGATCCTGAATCAGCACCTTCAAGAGAATTAGTTTGAGCGGAGTGAGAACAGAGGGGGAGAGAGAGTGGGATGGTGCTTTATTTTCTTTTGTTATTCTACAAAATTGAATGTTCTGCAGAAAGTAGAATTGCTTGTTCTGAATGTCTACCCTGCACTGACAGTGATTTTTGTAATCTCTTTTTACACAGTATTTGAACATCTGAAGACTGATGTTTCAAACTGAACAGATGAAGGGCTTATCCCTAAAACATTGACTCTCCTGCTCTTCGGATGCTGCCTGACCCGCTGTGCTTTTCCAGCACCGCACTTTTGGCACTGACTCTCCAGCCTCTGAAATTCTTACTTTGATGTCAATGTCTGACAGTCACCCAACCCATCAGGATAGCAACGATTTTTGCCTGTGATTCTGTGAGAAGGAGCAAAGCTTTTTCATTTCTCTTTGAGCATCAGTGAGAGATCCTACTGTTCCAGCGCACTGATTGTGGAACCTGAAACAGTTATACAGCCTGGAAAGAGGAATTCACGGCAGGAAGGAGCTCTACAAGCATTTGTGTGTGGCTGAAGCATCGGCCATGGAGAAACCTGAGGGATCCCGCCCTGTGGAGAAACTGTGGAAGTGTGGCGATTGCGGAAAAGGCTTCCGTTTCCCATCTGCCCTGGAGACACATCGGCGCAGTCACACCGGAGAGAGGCCATTCCCCTGCACAGAGTGCAGGAAAGCCTTCAGCTATTCCTATGACCTGCTGAAGCACCGGCGGGTACATACAGGGGAGAGGCCCTTCAGCTGCCCTGAGTGCGGAAAGGGCTTTACCCAGGCCTCCAACCTGCTGACCCACCAGCAGGTCCATATCAGGGAGAGGCCGTTCCTCTGCACTGTGTGTGGAAAGGCCTTCAGCAATTCTTCTGCCCTGCTGACCCACCGGCGGGTCCATACAGGAGAAAGACCCTTCAGCTGCCCCGAGTGCAGGAGGGCCTTTAGCGATTCCTCCGCCCTGCTGAGGCACCGGCGGGTCCACACCGGGGAATGGCCCTTCAGCTGCCCTGAGTGTGGGAAGGGGTTCAGCGATTCCTCCACCCTGCTGATCCACGAGCGGGTCCACACGGGGGAGAGGCCCTTCAGCTGCCCCAAGTGTGGGAAGGGCTTTAGCGATTCCTCCACCCTGCTGACCCACCGGCGAGTCCATACTGGGGAGAGGCCCTTCAGGTGCCCCGTGTGTGGGAAGGGGTTCAGTCAGGTGGGCAATTTGCGGAGGCATGAGCGGCTCCACTAGGGGAAGAGGCCCTTCAGGGGCCCCGAATGCAGGAAGGGATTCATCTGCTCGGTTAGCTGCTGACCCACGTGGGTCCATGTGGGGGAGTGGCCATTTGCCTACTTTCAGTGAGAGAAGGCATTCTCTTGGGGGTGAGGGTTTGGGGTGGGGAAGAAAACCCCTATCTGATTCACTCATACCCTTTGTAGAGGAGGAAACTGCCTTGTGGGAAAGGATTCACTCAATTGTCCCAGTTGCATCCTTTACCCAGTCTGGCCTACACGTGACTCCAGACCCACAGCAGTGCAGTTGACTCTACATTGCCCCTTCCCATGGCAAATGAACAGGGAGAAACTTACTTGGACACAGGGTATGGCTGTACCATGGATCCAATTACAAAGGGACAACTCAGTGCTAATGAATAGTAAAGGGGTGCGGTGGTGGTGTGTGTATGTTTTGACCTTGAGTTTAGATTAGATTACTTAGTGTGGAAACAGGCCCTTTGGCCCAACAAGTCCACACCGACCCGCCGAAGCTCAACCCACCTAGACCCATTCGCCGACATTTACCCCTTCACCTAACACTACGGGCAATTTAGCATGGCCAATTCACCTAACCTGCACATCTTTGGACTGTGGGAAGAAACCGGAGCACCTGGAGGAAACCCATGCAGACACTGGGAGAATTGTGCAAACTCCACACAGTCAGTCGCCTGAGGTGGGAATTGAACCCGGGTCTCTGGCGCTGTGAGGCAGCAGTGCTAACCACTGCCGCCCACATTGTTTTAAAAAAAAAAGCTACTTTTCTACACTTTTTTTGCTTGGGGGGGTTCTGAGGCTATAACAAAGTTGGGTCGCAATGTAATATATTAGATGGAGCAGTGAATGAGTAGAAATTGTAAATTTTTCAGGAGTGCAGGTACTGCATCGTTTCAGAGGCATTGTAAAGTTTACTGGCAGCACTGGGAGGTGTGGACTGCGTTCACTGGAAATGATGTGGAGGTGAAAATGTGTTGCTGGAAAAGCGCAGCAGGTCAGGCAGCATGATGTGGAGGTGCCAGTGTTGGACTGGGATGGATAAAGTTAAAAATCACACAGCACCAGGTTATACTCCAACAGATTTATTTGGAAGCACTAGATTTCAGAGTACCACTCCATCATCATAAGATCATGATCACAGAATTTCTATCCAAAGATGTCCAGTGCCACACAGATGTGATACATTAAATAATTTTAGATAAAATCTTTCATCTTTTCAAAGGGGTTTTTGTTCTTGGGTGTATTAATCCCAAATCTTCTTTTAAATAACATTCTCAAGACAGAAAAGCTCTGCAGTTAAATTACATTTGCGACCACCACCCACTGCGCCCCTGGCCATTCCCCTCCGCCACTCAGTGCCCCCAGTCCACTGCCCCCCATGATCCACAGCACCTCCTGTCCATTCTGTCTCTCCCCGAACACCTGATCCATTCTTTCTCACCCTTGTCCATTTTCTCTTGTCCCCCTCCCTCAGCCCACCCCCCGTCCATTATCTTTGTTCTTTTACTGCTGCCCCTCCCCCACCACGTCATTTCTTCAGCCCTCTTTGATCGCTATATCAAGCCTATGAAGAGAGAGAGAATGGATGCTGACGACTCCGACTCAACGTGGGAGACAGGAGGGGTCAGAAATGGCTTAGATTACTTAGTGTGGAAACAGACCCTTCGGCCCACTTTTACTGCTGCCCCTCCCCCACCACGTCATTTCTTCAGCCCTCTTTGATCGCTATATCAAGCCTATGAAGAGAGAGAGAGAGAGAATGGATGCTGACGACTCAACGTGGGAGACAGGAGGGGTCAGAAATGGCTTAGATTACTTAGTGTGGAAACAGACCCTTCGGCCCAACAAGTCCACACCGACTCTCCGAAGAGTAATCCACCCAGATCCATTTCCCTCTGCCTAATGCACCTAACACTACGGACAATTTAGCATAGCCTGTTCACCTGACCTGCACATCTTTGGACTGTGGGAGGAAACCGGAGCACCCGGAGGAAACCCACGCAGACACGGGGAGAACATGCAAACTCCACACAGACAGTTGCCCGAGGTGAGCAAGCAGTGCTAGCCACTGAGCCACCGTGTCTTTAAAATTGGGTATAGCTAAACTGATATTCAGAAACATCATTAAAGTCTGAAAACATTCAATTTTTTTTAAAAGAGCTGCTGAAACCTGCACTGAAATATGTGCAGTTCAACCATAACTCAGGAAAAACTGAGGGGTGAATGGCTTATTCCTCGTCTTGTGAAATTGGTTCCAAGTATGTAGTAATAGAGTTGTACAGCTTGGAAACAAACCCTTCAGTCCACACTGACCAGATATCCTAAATTAACGTAGTGACCCATTTGCTATCATTTCGTCCATGTCCCTCTAAACCATTCCTACCCATAAAAGGCATCTGGATGGGTATAAATGTTAAAATTGTACCAGCCTCCACTACTTCCTCTGGCAGCTCATTCCATGCACATACCACCCTCTGCATGAAAAGGTTGCCCCTTAGGTCCTTATAAATCTTTCCTTACCCTAATTCTATGCCCTGTAGTTCTGGACTCCTCCCTCCCCTCCAACGCTGGGGAAGACAGACAAAACTTGACTCCCAACTCCCCATTACCCCCATCTCTGGATTCATTCCAGTCACTACAAGTGAACAGGTTTCCTGTCCCATCCTCTCCCGCCCAGAATAGAGAGTTGCCCAGAGAGAGGGAATTTCACTCAAACTCACAAAACCATTTCCACGCAGTGACATCAACAATGGGACAAGGGGGTAGGACAAAGTGTCTGGATGATGGGCTGGGGAAGGAGCATGGTGTGGAGGGAATGAGGGGCGGGGCAAAGCCAAAGGCAGGTCTCTGCACTGCACCTGCTGCGCAGGGCTGACCCGCATTGCGCCTGCATTGCCCTGGATGGTTTGCGTAAATCTCTTCCCTTCGGAGAATCCCCACCATGTGGAAGCAGGCCACTCAGCCCAATGAGTCCACATCGATCCTCTGAAGGGTAACCTACCCACACCCATTCCTCTACCCCAATTGCTTGACATTTACCCCTGACTAGTACACCTAACCTGCACATACCTGGGCACTATGGGCAATTTAGCATGGTCAATATACCCTCACCTGGACAAAGTTAAAAATCACACACCAGATTAGAGTCCCAACAGGTCTCTTTGGAAGGACTAGCGTTCTGACTGCTGCTCCTTCATCAAGTGGTTGTGGCGAATCAGATCTTAAGGCACTGAATTTATGAAAAAACACTGCAGTGTCATGCCACTGAAATGATATGTTTAACAAACCTGGATTGTTAAGTCTTTCATCTTTTAGAATGGGTTTCAGATATCATTAATATGCAAGCCCCAGGACTTCCTGTAAGACACCTTCTTGAGATAACTTAAGGTTTTATAACAAAAGGTGACATCTTAGCTCAGACAATGGATTGAGGGCAAAGTCTGTATCCCAATCTTGGTCCTATTTCCGAAGTGGAACTTATAAAATATTACATGGATTGATTGCCTGCAAATTGTGCATTTTTTGCGCAAAAAAGAATGTATCTGCAATTATCATTTGGTAAATACAAATTGACCCCTTTGGACCTGTGTGTGCGCATGTGCTCATGAAAGAGAAAAAGTCTATATCAGTGGTGTATTTCATAACAGATGCTGGTGTAAATATTACTGTAAATCACAGCTGGCTTCTAATACTTAGATGTAAGGGAGACAGAATTCCTCAAGTAGGGCACCTTAAGAATCCTGGGAGACCACTATTTCTGGTTTACTTCTGAATGAACAAACATTAAACACAAGCACCTATTTATTTTGAATTTTGTTTCATTTTTCTTGCTTGATTCCCTGTTATGACTACACAGTGTCTGGATGGTGGACAGGCTGGGAGATTGTGGGTTGGGTCTTGATTGACAATGTTTTATTGTTCCAGAAGGTGTAAAAGGGGTTAAAGCTTCAGCAGAAATCCTTCAGAGCTGAGAACAGACAACATCTTACTCTGTGGGAACAGGGAGATCAACAGAGGACAGAAATCAGGACCTGAAATCCGAGCTGACACCACACTACCCTGTGATCAGTGCTTTGATTAGCAGTGCTAATCCTCTAGCTTTACTTAGCTTCACATTTTACCAGACCATCGATATTCAGGATCTAATCCTCGTTATCCTGAAGCCATGTCTCTGTAAGGAGTCTCCGATCATAATTATTCTCTTCAACGTGGGCACTGCACTTTTGCTACAATGCAGCGCACATGCAGACACACCATTTTTAGTTTCAGTTTTTGTGATCTTTGGAATTCAGTTTTGATTGCTGGTGCATTTACTGTCCTTGTCCCTTTCTATCGTTCTCTGGTGCTCATTTTCCACATCACCACATTGCTCCCCGGCCTTGATTTGGATTGGCCATGCTAAATTATCCTTGGTGTCCAGGGATATGCAGGTTAGGTAGGTTAGCCATGGAAAATGCGGGGCTATAGTTTCACAGTAATAGAAGCAGGAATAGACCATTTGGCTCGTCCAGCCGCTTCACCATTCATTAAGGTCATGGCTAATCTATCCATCGCCTCAATTCCTCCTCCATGCATTGTCCCAACTACCCTTAATACCCTTACCGTTCAAAAACCCATGCAACTGTGTCCTGAATCTATTTAATGAAGCCGCTTCTACTGCTCCCTTGGGCACAGAATTCCATAGATTCACTACTCTTTGGGAAAAGTAGTTCCTCCTTATCTCTGTTCTAAATCCAGTCCTCCAAACCTTGTGACCTTGTCTAATCCACCAGCAGAAATGACTGGATAGCTTAGGGCTTCATTCCCACAGTATAACGAATTTCCACTTTCCACCAAAATCCCAGATGTCTCACTTAGTTACTTGCTGTTTCACAAATGAAAGATTTCATTGAGATTTCTACTGGTCCCAGTAAGGGCAAGACATCTTTGAAAGCTGCTCCGAAAGTCCAGTTCACAACCACACTTCTGCTTTCACCAAAGGCAATTAGAGTTCTACACCATGGAAACCGACCCTTCAGCCCAATTCGTCCATATTGGCCAGATAACCTAAATTAATCTAGTTCCATTTGTCCCATTTCCCTCTCAACTCTTCCAAATTATGTCCGCACACAGATGCCTTTTAAGTGATTGAATTGTACCAGCCTCCACCACTTCCCTCAGGCAGCTCATTCCATACATGCACCAACCTCTGTGTGAAAAAGTTGTCCCTCAGGTCCCTTTTAAATCATTCCCCTCTCACCTCTACATAAGCCCTCTCATTGAAGACTCCCCTACCCCAGGGAAAAGACCTTGGGTATTCACCTTATCCATGTCCCTTGTAAACTTCTATAAAGGTTACCTCAGCCTCCGATGCTCCAGGGAAAATATCCCTGGCCTATTCAGCATCTCCATGCAGTTCAAACCCTCCAAATCTGGCAACAGCTTCATAAGTCTTTTCCAACCCCTTTCAAAATTTCACAAGTTCTTTCCTATACCAGGGAGGCCAGAACTTAAAAGCAGTCTTCCGAAAATGCTCTAACCAATGCACAGCCACAACATGACTTCACAACTCCTTTACTTAATGCTCTGACCACAAAGGAAAGCATACCAAATGCCTTCTTCACTATTCTATCTACCTATGACTCTACTTTCAAGGAACTATAAACCTGAACTCCAAGAACTTTGTTCAGCAACACTCCCCTTAACTGTGTCAGTCCTGCCTGGGTTGCTTGTCTAAAATGCAACACCTCATATTTATACAGTCAGAGATGTACAGCATGGAAACAGACGCTTTGGTCCAACCCGTCCATGCCGACCAGATATCCTCATAATTTTGCAAACCTCTATAAGGTCTATAACCTCTATAAACCTCTTCAGCCTCCGATGGTCCAGGGAAAACAGCCCCAGCCTGTTCAGCCTCTCCCTATAGCTCAATCCTCCAACCCTGGCAACATCCTTGTAAATCTTTTCAGATATTTATCTAAATTAAGCTCCATCTGCCATTCCTCATTAAGGGCTCCTGCCCGAAGCGTCGATTTTCCTGCTCCTCGGTTGCTGCCTGACCTGCTGTGCTTTTCCAGCACCACACTAATCTTGACTCTAATCTCCAGCCTCAATCCTCCAACCCTGGCAACATCCTTGTAAATCTTTTCTGATATTTATCTAAATTAAGCTCCATCTGTCATTCCTCATTAAGGGCTCCTGCCCGAAGTGTCGATTTTCCTGCTCCTCGGTTGCTGCCTGACCTGCTGTGCTTTTCCAGCACGACACTAATCTTGACTCTAATCTGCAGTACCCACTTCCACCCCTCCATCTACCACACCTCAGTCCGTTTCCAATCCCAATAATTCTAATTTATACCAAACTCTCTTTCCCTCCCTCATTCCCTAGAAGCTGAAAATCTCCACACCACACACTGTCCCTCCATTTTCTTTTCGCTGAAACTAATCCCTGCTGTACCTCATCCTGAAGGGTCAAAATACTGACTGGCCTGGTCAGAGTGGATGTTCGGAAGATGTTTCCATTGGTAAGAGAGACAAGGACCCGAGGGTACAGCCTTAGAGTAAATAGAAGACCTTTTAGAATGGAGATAAGGAGAAACTTCTTAGCCAGAGAATGGTGAATCTATGCAATTCATTGCTAGATCACGGAGGATATTTAAGACTGAGATAGATAGGTTCTTAAGTAAGGGAATTGAGGGTTACAGGGAGACCTGATGGGCTGAATGGTCTAATTTCTGCTCCTATGTCAGATGGTCTCTTGTTGTCCTGGACACAGAGTGAGAACATTGGGAGCAGGGGTAGTCCATTTGTTCTTTCGAGCCTAAACCAACATTGAACAGATCATGACTGGATATGGATTTCCCTACATCTAGGTGGATAGGCTGGGACTTTTTTCACTGGAGCATAGGAGGTTGAGAGGTGACCTCAGAGGTTCAGAAAATAAAGACGGGGATAGATGAGGTGAATGGTGGGTGTCCTTTCCCTAAGGTGGGGGTTTCGAGATTAGGAAGCAAATTTTGAAGGTGAGTGGAATGAATGTCCAGACCAAGTGGTGGATGCCGGTACAGTAACAACATTCAAAAGACCTTTGGATAAGTACATGAATAGGAAAACATTCGAGGGATATGAGCAAGACACAGGCAGGTGGAACAAGGTTAGTTGGAGAACACAGCATGGACTGAAGGGTCTGTTTCTATGCTGTATGATTCTGTATCTGATCTGTTCTGTATCTGATCTGTTCTGGACTGGTCTTAAAACCATTTTGTTGCCTTCCCCCATAAACATTCACTTCTTTCTTCAAAAAACAGATGAACTCAATTCCTCTTGCTGACATACCACTTGCCTTGCTGATTGCTTGCTGCTCCTGTCTGACAACTGGCAGTGACTGGTGTAGAAGGACATTGAGGCCCCTTTGTACATCCACACATCATTCCTGATGAAGGGCTCGTGCCCAAAATGTTGAATTCCCTGCTCCTCGGATGCTGCCTGAACTGCTGTGTTTTTCCAGTGCCATAATTTTCAACTCTGACCTCCAACATCTGCAATTCTCACTTTCTCCATATCCCAATAAATTGTCATTTAAACAATACACCTCCTTTCTGCTTTTATTTTCACAGCAAAAGTTATAACCTCACATTATGCTATTGTACTTGCCACGTGTTTGCCAATTGTGGTCTCTCCACTGTAGAGAAGACCAAGCATAAACTTGAGTTCGCCGAGCGTCACAGCAGGATCCACAGAGGCCGATCGGACCTCCCAGTCACCACCCGTTTTAATTCCCCTTTCCACTCCCTTTCTGACATGACTATCTTAAGCCTCCTCTATTGCCACAACGAACCAAACCGCAAATTGGAGGAACAACACCTCATCTTCCACCTGGGCAGCCAACAGCCTGGAGAACTCAATGTTGAGTTTCAATTTCAAATATCCTCCCTTTACCATCCCCCGACTCCCTTCCCAGCCCCACCCCCTTCGTTCCACTCCTCCTTGCCCCCAACCAGATTCCTTCTTCCCATTGACCAACCAGGTCCTACCCTCTCCTCCCTTCAACCACCCTGCCCTGACACCACCTTGTTCTGCAGCTCCCCCTACACCCACTCCCAGTCCTGAAGAAGGGTTACACCCAAAACGTCGACTTCTCCACCTCCTGATGCTGCCTGGCTTGCTCTGTTCTTCCAGTCGAGACACTGACCAACCTTTCCTGAGTCTGTCCCCTCCCTGGATTCACTTCTTTTCCTTTAAAGTAAACAACTGAACCCCAGAATGAAAAATAAACGTAAATTGTGGTGAGAAAAGAGTGCTGTTCCCACAGATATTGGACAGCAGAAAGAAGTTGCAGTCTGGACTGAAGCTCAATCTTCATTTAGAGAGAGAGGAGCAGCAGGAGCTTCAGAAGCTCATGGCCCACCTTCCACATTCAGACAATAGGGGGGCTCTGATTGGCAGGAGGACAAGTCTCTTCTGGTCCTCCAGTGCTCCTTATTGGTCCATCAAAAGAAGATCTCCTGTCTTTTCTGCCGATAGCGAGGAACATGCTCAAAGTTTTGGTGACACCTACGAACATGCACCTGTTTGTTGACACCGAAGAGGGTACACAATATGCTCTGTGGCAATGCTGGTGTTACTGACCAGATTGTGTGTCCAAATGCCAATAGGAGAAGAAAAGGGTAGAGCCACATTTTCCCCCCTTACGTGGCTCGACATTTTATTGCTTTTGCATTTTTTCTGGCTGCTCAACTTTTTTGTCTTTTCCTCAGTGTAGGGGTGAAGTTCGGAACTAGAGGACATAGGTGTAGGATGAGAGCGGATGTGGGCGGCACGGTGGCACAGTGCTTAGAACTGCTGCCTCACAGCGCCAGAGACCCGGGTTCAATTCCCGCCTCAGGCGACTGACTGTGTGGAGTTTGCACGTTCTCCCCATGTCTGCGTGAGTTTCCTCCGGGTGCTCCGGTTTCCTCCCACAGTCCAAAGATGTGCAGGTCAGGTGAATTGGCCATGCTAAATTGCCCGTAGTGTTAGGTAAGGGGTAAATGTAGGGGTATGGGTGGGTTGCGCTTCGGCGGGGCGGTGTGGACTTGTTGGGCCAAAGGGCCTGTTTCCACACTGTAAGTAATCTAATCTAATATAAAAGGTACCTAAGGGGCAACTTTTCCAAGCAGACGGTGGGGTGGTGAGTGTATGGAATGCGCTGCCAGAGGAAGTGGTGGAGGCTGGTATAATTACAGCACTTAAAAGGATCTGGATGAATAGGAAGGGCTTAGAGGGATATGAGTCAAGCACTGGCAAATGGGACTAGATTAATTTAGGATACCTGGTCGGCATGGACGGGTTGGACCAAAGGGTCTGTTTCCATGCTGTACAACTCTGACATCTCTAAATAATAAAAAGTATACTCTGACAAATAACAAACTATAACAAGGCTTAGTACATCACATGCTGGTGCATAATCTCCTTCACTAGTATTTACACACAGTGTAAGCAATTGCACAAGTAACAGCAAGGGTAAAAAAGCATAAGGATTTAAAAAAGACAGGGTAAAATGCACAAAAAGTTTTTTTAAAAGGATAAAAGCACAAGTCCCAGTAAAAGCAAATGGAAAGTGAGTGTAAAATGTCACTATGACAGGACAGGCCCCACATTCCTTCCCCTCCGTCTCCCCCCCAACCTGCCTCACCTTTCACCTCCCGGGCCCAGTACCTTCCAGGTGGCCCCATAGTTGACACAGGGGCCGCCCCACGACCAGTAGAACTCCACCACCCAGGCGGCCGACAAGTTCCCAAGCAGGCCCTTAACCCCATCCGCATCCAGAATGCTCACCGGCTCCTGATGCAAAATATTCATTTACTATTTCCCCTATTTTTGTGGCTCCACACAAAGGCAACCTTGCTGATCTTGGAGTGGGTGAAAATGTGTTGCTGGAAAAGCGCAGCAGGTCAGGCAGCATCCAGGGAACAGGAGAATCGACGTTTCGGGCATAAGCCCTTCAGGAATGAGGAAAGTTTGTCCAGCAGGCTAAGATAAAAGGTAGGGAGGAGGGACTTGGGGGAGGGGTGTCGGAAATGTGATAGGTGGAAAGAGGTCAAGGTGAGGGTGATAGGTCAGACTGGGGTGGGGGCGGAGAGGTCA
>NC_057753.1:10565883-10599338 GCF_004010195.1 Chiloscyllium plagiosum
CATCGACCACGTCGGGGGGGAAATTGGAAAGTTAAAATCCCCTACTATAACCAAAATCACTTACAAATTTGTTTCTCAATTTCCCTCTGACTATGAGGGGTTCGATAGTACAATCCCAGTAAGGTGATCATCCCTTTCTTATTTCTCAGTTCCACTCAAATAACGTCCCTGGATGTTTTTCCAGGAATTTCCTCCCTCAGCACAGCTGTAATGCTATCCCTTATCAAAAACGTCACTCCCCCTCCTCTCTTGCCTCCCTTTCTGTCCTTCCTGTAGCATTTGTATCCTGGAACATTAAGTTGCCAGTCCTGTCCATCCCTCAGCCACATTTCTGTAATTGCAATGATATTCCAGTCCCATGTTCCTAACCATGTTCATCTGTCTTCCCTGTTCAGCCTCTTGCATTGAAATAAATGCAGTTTAATTTATCAGTCCTACCTGGTTCTCTGCTTTGTCCCTGCCTGCCCTCACTGTTTGACTCGCTTCTTTTCTCAACTGTACCAGTCACAGGTTGATCTTTTTCCTCACTGAGTCCCACCTCCACCACCAGCTTAAATCCTCCCAAGCAGCTCTAGCAAATCTCTCTACCACGACATTAGTCCCCTTCCAATTTAGGTGCAATCCATCCTTCTTGTACAGGTCACTTCTAGCCCAGAAGAGAATCCAATGATCCAAAAATGTGAATTATTCCCCATACACGAGCTCCTCAGCCATGCATTCATCTGCTCTATCCTCCTATTCCTACCCTCGCTAGCTTATAGCACCAGGGGTAATCCAGGTATTACTACCCTCAAGGACCTCCTTTTTAAATCCCTACCTAACTCTCCATATTCTCCCTTCTGAATCTCATCCTTTTCCCTTCCTCTGTTGTTGGTTCCAATGTGTACAATGACCTCCTGCTGGGCCCTCTCCCCCTTGGGAACATTCTGCACCCTGAGACATCTTTGATCCTGGCACTAGGGAGTGAACACACCCCCTAAGGAGTTAACAAACTGCTCAGTGATGCCCGGTTTGGATTCCAGCAGGACCACTCAGCTCCAGACCTCATTACAACCTTGGTCCAAACATGGACAAATTCTGATTTTTCGCTGTCTGTGCCTCGGACTCGAGAGTCCCCGATCACAATTGATTTCTTAGAACCTGACGTACCCCTCATTGCATTAGAGCCAGTCTCGATACCAGAAACGTAGCTACTTGCGCTACATTCCCCCGAGAATCCATCACCTCTCCTCACCCGGGTAATTAAGATACAAACATGAGTTAGCAGAGCCTGCTCCCTCCCTGGATTCATAGAACATAGAACATAGAAGAATACAGCGCAGTACAGGCCCTTTGGCCCTCGATGTTGCGCCGATCCAAGCCCACCTAACCTATACTAACCCACTATCCTCCATATACCTATCCAATGCCCGCTTAAATGCCCTTAAAGAGGGAGAGTCCACCACTGCTACTGGCAGGGCATTCCATGAACTTACGACTCGCTGAGTGAAGAACCTACCCCTAACTTCAGTCCTATATCTACCCCCCCTTAATTTAAAGCTATGCCCCCTTGTAATACCCGACTCCATACGCGGGAAAAGGTTCACACTGTCAACCCTATCTAACCCCCTAATCATCTTGTACACCTCAATCAAGTCACCCCTAAACCTTCTTTTCTCTAATGAAAACAGCCCCAAGTGTCTCAGTCTTTCCTCATACGATCTTCCTTCCATACCAGGCAACATCCTGGTAAACCTCCTCTGCACCCGTTCCAGTGCCTCCACATCCTTCCTATAGTATGGCGACCAAAACTGCACACAATATTCCAGATGCGGCCGCACCAGAGTCTTATACAACTGCATCATGACCTCAGTAATCCGGAACTCAATTCCTCTACCAATAAAAGCCAGTACGCCATATGCCTTCTTCACCGCACTATTTACCTGGGTGGCAACTTTCAGAGATCTGTGTACATGGACACCAAGATCCCTCTGCTCATCCACACTACCAAGATTCACTCCAGTTGCTCCAAGCGATAGATTTTACCGCCAGCCCTCCCTCCCACAATGAAACTGACAGGGCTACTTCCACGTTGTGATGTCATCGATGAATCGAGGGGACAGGGAGAGGCTGACAACAGCCCCACGCACTGCGCCTGCTCCAGATGCCCGGCCGGCACTGTGCTGGCTTGCAGTCTGCAATACTCCCTTCGGTCCAGAGAATTCCCACAGTGTGGAAGCTGGCCACTCAGCCAAGGACTCCAAACCAACCCCCCAAAGGGTAACCCACCCATTCCCCTACCCCTACTGCTCTACATTTATCCCTGACTAATGCATCTAACCTGCACATCCCTGGACACAACAGGTAACTTAGCATGGCCAATCCCACCTAACCTGGACAAAGTTTAAAAAAATCAAACATTACCAAGTTATAGTCCAACTTATTTGGAAGGACTAACATTCACAGCACTGCTCCTTCATCAGGTGGTTGTGGAGAATAACAGAATTCATGGAGAAACATTACAATGTCCTGCCACTGAAATGATAGATTGAACAAACCTGGATTGTTAAGTCTTTCATCGTTTAGAATGGGTTGCAGGTATCAATAATATGTAATTCCCACACCTTCAAAAAGATAAATTAAGGTTTTATAACAAAAGGTGACATCTTAGCTCAGGCAATGCATTAAACGTGTGAGGCCAGAGCCCATCTGTATCTCAATCTTGAGTCAGACTGGTTCTATTTCCAAAGCGAACTTACAAAATATGACGTGTACCAACTGCCTGCAGATTGTGCATTTTTTGCGCAAAATAGAATGCATCTGCAAACATAATTCTGCAAGTACCAATTCACCCCCATGGACCTGTGTGTGCGTGCGTGCACGCTGTATATCTCTATGCGTATTTGATAACAGATGCTTTTATTCTGTTTGTGTAAATATTGTTGTAAATCATAGCTGGGTACTAATAGTTAGATGTAAGGGAGTGAGAATTCTGGGAGAGCCCTATTTCTGATTTACTTCCTAATGAACAAACATTAAGTTCGAACACCTATATACTTTTAATTTTGTTTCATTTTTCTTGTTTGATTCCCTGCTATGAATACACTGTGTGTCTGGTCGGTTGACAGGCTGGAAGATTGTGGGTTGACTGAATTTTTATTGTTCTGGAAGGTGTAAAAGTTGGGGGGTGGCGGTGGCGGTGGAGTCAAAGCTTCAGCAGGAATCCAGCAGAGCTGAGAACAGACCGACACTTACTCTGTGGGAACAGGGAGATCAACAGAGGACAGAGAAACCAGGACCTGAAATCTGAGCTGACACCAGACTACCCTGTGATCAGTACTTTGATTAGCAGGGCTAACCCTCTTCCTTTACTGAGCTTCCCATTTGACTACCCCCTCGATATTCAGGATCCAATCTTTGTCATCCTGAAGCCATGTCTCTGTAAGGAGTCTCAGATCATAATTATTCTCTTCAATGAGTGCAGTCAATTCATTCTCTTTTGTTACAATGCAGCTCACATTCAGACACACCGTTTTTAGTTTCAACTTTTGTGATCTTTCGAATCCAGTTTTGATTGCTGGTACATTTACTCTCCTTATCCCTTTCTATCTGAAATTAATTCCCCAGATCACTACATTGCTCACCAGCCCTGATTTGGATTGGCCATGCTAAATTTCCCATAGCGCCCAGGGATGTGCAGTTAGGTGGGTTAGCCATGGGAAATGCAGGGTTATAGTTTCATAGTAATAAGAAGAGTAGGCCATTGGCCCGTCAAATCTGCTCCGCCATTCATTAAGATCATGGCTGACCTAGCCATCATCTCAGCTCCTCCTACCTCCATTGAGCAAACTACCCTTAATCCCCCACCATCCAAAAGCCCACCCAACTGTTTCTTGAATGCACTCTACTGCTTCGTTGGGCAGAAAATTCCATAGATTCACTACTCTTCAGGAAAAGTAGTTCCTCATCTCTGTCCTAAATCTACTCCCCCTCATCTTGAGGCAGAGTCTCATCCACCAGCAGAAATGACTGGATAGGGTACAGGTTCATCCCCACAATTCAAAGAATTCCCACCTTCCAAGATGTATTCACTCACTCAGTTGCTGTCTCACAAATGAAAGATCTTATTGCAACTTCTCCTGTTCCCAGTCAAGACAAAACATCTTTGAAAGCGGCTCTGAAAGTCCAGTCTTCACAACCACACTCCTGCTTTCACAGAAGCCGATTAGGGTCATACACCACGGAAACAGACCCTTTGGCCCAACTTGTCTGTGCCAACAAGAAATCCTAAATTAATCTAAGTCATTTGCCAGCATTTGACCCATATCCTTCTAAACCCTTCCTCTTCATATCCCCATCCAGATGTCTTTAAATGTTGTAATTGTATCAGCCTCCACCACTTCCTCTGGCAGCCTTTTCCATACATGCACCACCCTCCATGAAAAAGTTGCCCCTCAGGTCCCTTTTAAATCATTCCCCTCTCACCCCTAACATACACCCCTCTAGTTTTGGACTTCCCTATCCTGGGTACTCACCCTATCCTGCCCCTTATAAACATCTATAAAAGGTCACGCCTCAACCTCCAATGCTCCAGGGAAAATATCCGTTGCCTATTTAGCCTCTCCCTGTGTCTCAAACTCTCCAACTCTGGCAAGAGTCTTGTAAATCTTTTCTGACCTCTTTCAAAGTTTCACAACATTGCAGGGAGACCAGAACTGAACACAGTATTCGAAAAGTGGCCTAACCAAAGTCCTGTACAGCCACACCATGACCTCCCCACTCCTTTATCAATGCTCTTACCAATAAAGGAAAGCATACCAAATACCTTCCTCACTCTTCTCTCTACCTAAGACTCCATATTCAAGGAACTGTGAACCTGCACTGTTAAAGTACAGATATGAGACCGCCCAGGGAATCCCTTATGGACTCAGACCCGTAAGTAACCAAAGTCCTGTACAGCCACACCATGACCTCCCAACTCCTTTACTCAATGCTCTTACCAATAAAGGAAAGCATACCTTCTTCACTCTTCTCTCTACCTAAGACTCCATTTTCAAGGAACTGTGAACCTGCACTGTTAAAGTACAGATATGAGACCGCCCAGGGAATCCCTTATGGACTCAGACCCGTAAGCCTCTCTTTCTTGGTTCGTCCCGGAGAGCATACTCTTTGAAAGTCCGGAATTTAAAAAACTCTTACAGACAGATTAGTTTAATTTTAGTCATCCCCTTTATTTACCAATAGCATCACTGTTACAACAAAACACTGTAAGCCAAACTAGCTAGGTTCTAATAACCTAGGAGAGTAGGGTACCAGCTGTTCCAGCAGGCTACTCCATTTATACAAATGGCTTCCTTTATACAAACATTGCATGTTCTTAATTAGACAGATAACAGTGAAAGACAATAATTCGTAAGGAAGAAAGGTTAATTGACAGGTCTATGTACGCTTGACTAATCACTCCTACAGGCCCTAAGCCATTCATCAGGTGGGAAAAAACATACCCAGCCGAGTTAAGTGCCTGCTAGCGAGATAAACTCCTGTTAAAAAGAGGTACCAGTCTCAGCTAATGGGAGAATTCATACATAACCTTGCACAGCTCACATGTCAGATACAATGGTTTTACAAAATGGCTTCTTAGCAAGGAAGGCAAACTTTTGACCATTAAATGGCTTCCCAACACATTGTGCCAGAATCTCTTCAATTTTCAGCCTAGAATAATTTCTAAGCGAGGAGCAGACTCCTGCTTTTTAAGCACTGAATCATTCTGTACCTGAGGCTGAGATGTTACCATAACGTTGCATTTGTTTAGTTTTTGATTCATTAGTTTTTGAATTAGACGTGCTTTCTTTTCAGGGTGGTAATTCAAATTCAAACAAGACATAAGATCTGATTAGTTAGAGCTGACAGTGAGGCAGTCTGTAAGGTCGGTAGAGTGATCTGCAAGAAAAGCAAGTTAAAGCTTCATCAATATTACCTTTTACTTATTTAATAACCAGTAATGGCTACTCAATACCATCATAAGTCCCAAAATGCAATTAAATTCAATCCATAGCAGGTAATCACTAAGAGTTAATTTTCTACTGGCTCTAACAGCCTCAGCACCAAAATGGTCTCTCTCTCTATTGTTCTTTTGAACTCTCGATTCAGGGACTTGTAACAGCAAAGATGTTTTGCCCTCTGTCTGCCTTGCTTGCAAGGGGTAATAAGAATCCATTATAATTGACAGGACCTGACCGTCAAATACAAGGCTTTTGATAGTACCGAATTTTGTTTCGGGGTCAGAATCAATCACTGTCATTAATTTCACAAGGGAACAGCCGTGAATGTAATCACTTGGTGTCCTGTTCACACAGATTCACTGACACTAAGGCAAATGTTTTTAATTGCCTTAGGGCATCCTGGTATCACTTGGTGAGCATAGATGTTTTTATTTTCTGCATGCCTTGAGTTCCCCCCTTTTTCTGAGTCTTCCTGCTTATTTTCTAGAGTGCAGCAAACGTGTTCTATAATTTAACATTACATTTTAGTCTAAATGTTTAAAGACAAGTTTTAAGGCAATAGACATTCTCATTCCCTCCTTTTGTCATTTCATGACAACTACTTGGCATACATAAGTATAACTAGTCCATTCAGTTGATTTGAATTTTCAATAAAGTCAAGTGGCTCCTCTGGTGAGTCATCATCCGGAGAAGCAGAGTCTGAAAGATACTGGACTTCAGCATGAAAGTTCGGGCATGGAGGTACAGGGGTAGACAAGGAATGATTAACCAGATTCCTCTTTGGCTTAGGTGAAAAGCTACATACGGTCCATTTCACGCATAAGTGGACAACCATGTATATTCCTAGGATGAGACCAAGAACTATCTGTACGTCCCACACAATCCATCCGCACAGCGACCATAGCCAGCAAGCAACACCTCATCCACATGAATTGGACAACGGTGGGGCAGGTATCTTCCTTGCGTCTTGACCTGGTTTGTTGACATTTTGTCATCATCCAAAATGTCTTTCGAAAAATCATTGATGTAGGTGCAACATTGCAGGCCAATGACTGAACAAGCGCCTCCTTCTTTAGCAAGGAGGAGATCTAGCACTAGCCGATTCTGGAGCGTCATCGTCTGGGTCTCCTGTAACTATTTCTCCACCAGCTTCAAAGCGTGGGCAGTTGAGTTGGCATGGTTTTCGATGTCATACGCAAGGTTGCTTACCTGATCGAGAGCCATCTCAACACCCCAGCCAGGAATAAGACCTGGTCCACCAGGTTCGTTGATGGAAGATGATGTGTAAGTCCCGTTTTATCTTTTCCCTCTACTTTTTATTCCGTACCGATCCACATGTTGGTGGGCGTTCCATTCATCATCTACTCAGCTACTTCATGGTGGAGGGTAAAAAGTTGTAAGGTGTATATGAGGGCACAACGTCCGTACCAGTTATTGGGTAAATATGGGTAGGCATGTTTTCGCATAGACAGTGAAGGCTAGGAGGAGTTCCAAGGGTGCACTTCTGCGAGTGAATGACGAGTCCACTCAGAGCAAGAACTGAATCTTGGAAATAGTGGGTGCTATCAAGCGTCTGGTTGTCCAAGTATATAAATGGATGGAGAGCAGGTGTATGACCAGTGTCTTTTATAATATTATTGCATAGTTTTTGTTTCAGTTGCCCCATGTCGTAGGTACGGGAAGGTCTTTCAATGCACCATTCTAACAGCAGATCAACGTTAACGGTGAATCCTTCAGGTTTGTTAGTGCACTTCACACAGCAACTCGCTTCTTCTACCAAATGGGTTTTTCCCATTGCATATGTGGGTGAGTTCTACTTATACACACTACATCAGCATGATGGAAGAGTGAGCAGATAACACACAGATCAGGGGGTTTAGCTTGAATAAAAAAACCATTACTAACAGAAGGATGATTGGGAGTGCATAGTATTTTGGTCTTTCTTTATCTTTCCAGCTCGTCTTGTTAATTACTGTAGCTACTGAATATAGGAAACGTGTAAAGGTATTTCTGTCAGTGGCAGTAGGTCAGATGGGAGAAGATTCCATAGAGAAGGTATAGATGGTTAGTCTCATGGCAATACGTGCCTTAGAGTTTAGTGATTTTGGTACTATGTGCTCAATACTGTAATCTGTACCGTTCATTTTGAGAAGGGAACAGGCAAACATTCCAAAATAACAGTTTTCGGTTGACAGAGCGGATGAGGTTATGGAATTGTGCCATCTTGTGATGACTGGCATAGAAATGGTGTGAGGATGACAATAAGGTCAAGATTGATGTTTGGATACACAATGAGAGCAGTTGAAATGAGTCTCAACTGGGCACCTGCATTCATGACTTCCAATGGTATTAGTGCAGGTTTAATTTATACAGTCACATTGGAGTTTTAGCCATTCTGAGATATCACAGATGGGTTGGTTACATCTGGGAGTACGTACTTGGGTTGGGCTTTCATCGGATGTCTGTAGCAGTACTAACACTAGGACTGAGGGGGATACAAGCTTGCAATGTCCTTTGTAGACCAATGTTGAACATCCTTCTAACTTTACTGCAATTTCGGTTGTCAAAAGAATTTGATAAGGATCTTTCCAGCGGGGGCCTAATTTTTCACAATTAAAGTCTTTCAATAGTGCATAGTCACCAGGGTTAATGCCTTTAAACATTGGAGCTCTTTCTTCTTCCTTGCCTGGTACTCAATAGGCTTCTTTGACCTGTTGACAAGACTGCCGTCAGGTATCTGTGCATTTCTTCCACCATGATATGCACATCAACAGGGTGTTGGGCAGTTAATGGTGCAGATCAGGGAGTCCTCAGGGGCTTCCCATACAATCAGTTCAGCTGCTGAGAATCCTGCCTTTTTCAGTGTCATGGTTCTCATATTAAAAAGGGAAATTGGGAGTACTTGCAGCCAATTAAGGCCCATTTCTTCTACCAACTTGCTTAGCTGACCTTTTAAGGCTGTCTCTACAATTCCTGCTGCTCGGGGATGATTGGCACAATGGAATTTTTGATTCATATTCAAACTCTTACATAGTGCCTTGTTTAGCTCTGCACAAAAGTGGGGGCCATTATCAGCACAGACCATTACTGGTATTCCAAATCTGGGCATGATTTCCCTTAGTAGAATTTTACAAGTAGTTGTTGCTGTGCAGTCAGTACAGGGATAAGCTTCAATCCATTTACTAAATACATTGATTATCACTATGTATTTAGCGAATTAGATTTTATAGCGATAATGAGGTGTCATTGTTATAAGTACTGTTACAATTCTTACAATACTTATAACAATGACATCTAGGTAACTATAAAGTCTAACTGGATGGTATCAAGAGGTACACGTCAAGGGCGTTTCACCTGGTGCAGACTTTACTCCTTTCCCAGGATTATGCTTTTGACAAATTAAGCAATTTGCAGCTGCTTGTTTTGCTTTCTCTTGCAGGTAGGGATTCCACCAAGTTTGGAGAATTCTGTCCACCATTCCCTCCTTACGTACACATGTACGTGTGTGAACATAATCAACTAGAATAGGCAGAAGTGAGTCAGGCTGACATGTCTGTCCTACCAGCGTAACCCAAAGCTTATTGTAACTACATAACAACCATGGTTCACCCATCTTTCTCTTTCCTCATCAGAGGCACCCCCGATGGGTCCGTATTTGCTTAAGGTCAGGCACGGTCGGGGTTTCAAAAGAGAAAATAGGAGAGTTTCCCTTTGGTTTTCTATTCGTCATTTGAGTAACCATGTCATTTTGTTCAAAAGCTGCTTTCTTAGCAGCCGCATCAGCGACGTTGTTGCCTTTGGAAGCAAATTAGGAGTGAACAGAACATTTGGTAATTGCCAGTTGAGAGGGAAGTTGAATAGCACTGAGGAGATTAGTAATATTGACAGCTTTGAGGAGAAGGGTTCCTGAGGAGGTAAGGAAGCTGCGCTGATGCCAGAACGTAGCGGGAATCAGTACAGATATTGGCTGACTTTCCTTCAGCAAGTATGCAGGCACAGGTGAGAGCAAGGAGCTCAGCTTGCTGGGCAGAACAGCGTGTGTCAAAAGAATAAGCTTCTATTGTATGGGACAAAGTGACAATCGCATATCCTGATGCGTGTTTGCCCTCTGGAGAGACAGAAGAACCATTGACATAAAGTGTAACAAGAGTATGATTCGTAAGATCAGGATGTGGTTTAGTAACAAGGTCATTTATGAGAACACAATCATGGGGAGGATCAGGCAGTTCAAGAGGTTCTTCCTGCAGGAAGGTAGCAGGGCTAATGTTAGAGCAGTATTTAAAGGAGAGAAGCAAATTCTGAAGTAATGAAATCTCATAGCGACAAAGACGAGCCGCAGTGAGGTGTTGAGTACATTTAGAGGTAAGCAATGATACCACAGAATGCGAGGTACAGACTTCTACATTTTGATGTCAAGTTATATTAGAGGTAGCCAATACCATAGTATGGATGGTAGGGAGAATCTGGGTGCAGGAAGGCATACCTTGAGCAATGGGGTCAAGCTTATAACATAATAGGCAATAGGGTGCCAAAGGAGCTATGGTGCTGAGTGAGAACAGCTGTAGCACAGGTGTCAAGGATGGCAACATAAAGATGGAAGTGGCAGTCATACAAACGTCGGCCTAGCGGGGGTGCTGAAGAAAGGGAAGTTTTAAGCTCCGTAAAAGCTTGTAGTTGTTCAGGGGTGAGTTCATACCGTTGAGGTGCATTAGACGAGGACAGGAGAGATAATTTTTGGGTCAGAAGGGCACAATTAGGAATCCATTGTCGGCAATGATTGACGAGACCTTGAAACGAACACATCTGTTTAGGAATAGTTGGAGGATCAATACATTCAGGTGTCAAGCGCTGATCGAATTCAGAAATGAAAGTACCTAGTAATTTAACTTCTTTCTGATTCGTCTTAACTTTGCTGGGGGGTACAATTTAGCCACATTGATGTGGATGGTTTAGTAAGGTAGCAGAGTCATTGTGATTGGACATTTCGTCAGGGAGGAGGTCATCGATATATTGAACTAGAGTAGAGTCTCCAGGAAATTCAAGTGATTCAAGCTGGGTGCGAAGAGTCTCTGAAAGAGAGTGTGGGTGAGTGAATAAACCCTTGAGGTAGGCAGGTCCATGTATATTGGTGGCCCTTAAAAGGAGGCAAAAATGTATTGGGCTATCTGGATGCAAAGGAAGACAAAAGAATGCAGGTTGGAGGTCAACGATAGTGAAGATCTTGGCATCAACTGGAACTTGGCTGAGGACAGTAGCAGGATTGGCAACTGGAGGATGATGAGGCTCAATGATTTTATTTACTTCACGAAGGTCGTGAACGACATTCAGGACATCCCGGTGTAGGGATCGGAAAGATAGGTGTATTGACAGAAGAATGGCATGGGACTAGAAGGCCTTGCTGTAGAAATGAATCAATGACAGGTTGAATGCCAGCTTCACCTTCTGGTTTCAGGGGGTATTGAGATATAGACAGGAGGACAGAATTAGGTTTGATCAGAACATTTTATTTACTTTACGAAGGTCTTGAGCGAGTTGCCATTCAGGACATCCCGGTTTAGGGATCGGAAAGGTAAGTGTATTGACAGAAGAATGGCATGGGACTAGAAGGCCTTGCTGTAGAAATGAATCAATGACAGGTTGAATGCCAGCTTCACCTTCTGGTGTCAGGGGTATTGAGGCATAGACAGGAGGACAAAATTAGGTTTGATCAGAGTGGAGATGGGTGGGACCTTAGCAAGGCCCACTTCTGTTTAGGAGGCCACCCAGACTCTAGGATATACTGCGTCCTGTGGGTGAGGGTGGGTGTGACGACGATGATGAAGGCTGCCATGAATCAAGGAAGATTGTACATAAAATAGGATCGATCCTTGAGCAAGCAGCTGAATTTCATGGGAAGTTGGATCAGCATGGTCAAAAAGTGTCAAAACCTACTTCTTGGGCTTTATGTTCTGGGTTCAAGTGAGTGGTGACACAGGGGAAAATGAGGGGGTCAGTTTTCCAGATATGAAGGGGAACTGACACGAAAGAACGCCACCAGCTGGTGACCTGATCTCACCAATCACCCAAGAGTGCTGAGTAGTGCCCACTACTCACGTGTTCAAACCTGAGATCATTCCCGGGTGAGTCATAAGCTAAAGTAATGTGGGGGTGAGGGACGCCATGTAAAATAGGATCGAAAGAGTGAGGATCCAAATCAAGTGACCACCATCGAGGCAGTTTTGGTTTGGTTTTGACGCATTGAACAAAATGAGGTAGATCCTGAATCAGGATACCATCATGACATTCAATAGTAATATTTAGAGGACAGAGATCTCTAGCGAGTAGAGGGATACGTAATCCATTAGTAACAACAAAGCCAAAAGGGAGCGTGACAATTTTTCCACACTACTGTCAGAGGGGCAGCTCTTGGACCAACGATCTATTAGAGGAACCATCAAACATTGCAGGATTTCATCATCCTCCAAGATTTGAAAAATCAAAAGCATGAGCAAGGTAGGTGGAAAGTGACGAAACAGTGGCTCATGTGTCAACCATGAATTCAATATCATGGCCATTAATGTTAAGAATTAGTATGGGCTAGCATTAAGTAAGGGAAAATTTAAAGCAGAAGGATGATCTATATCCGGGAGTCAGTTTTGAAAAGGATTAT
Organism: Chiloscyllium plagiosum; assembly: GCF_004010195.1. NCBI lineage: Eukaryota > Metazoa > Chordata > Chondrichthyes > Orectolobiformes > Hemiscylliidae > Chiloscyllium > Chiloscyllium plagiosum. The sequence goes on from NC_057753.1 coordinate 10,578,514, forward strand.
GTGCGGTAAAAGGGGCAACCTGCTGAGGCCGCTGGGGAGGGGGACCAGGAGGTTGTCTGTTGTTTCTGCTGCGGTGATAAACCAGGGGCTGGTTTGGCAAAGGGCAGCTCTTGGACCAACGACCTGGTTGATTACAATTGAAACAAAGATGTGATTGTTGGGGGACTCTAGAAAGTGGGGGAGGCGGTGAAGAGTGAGAGGGTGTATAGGGAGTAAGGGGCATCATGGACCGTTGGGGAGGATTCATAGGAGGACCCCAAGGTCCATTTGGATGTTGCGAATACACAGTAACATTCCTACTATCCTGCCATACTGGATGACAGTAAGAGGGTTCCATTTGATAGTCTGACTGACCTTGCGGATAGATAGGCCTAAATCCTGGGTTTAGTTCTGTCTTGACCGTGCCAATGGTAGCCTTACTGTTGGGATCCTTTAGTTCCCAGAGTAACAAACCTCTCAGCTGAATTGTGCAACCGCGGCATCTTGTGGGCTTTAATACCTTTCTGTACCTGATCAGGTAAGATGGTCATACATAGGGCATTAAATTGGAGTGATCGCCCTTATAGGTAGTTAGCGTTACCAGGGTAAGTACCATATCATTCCTTAAAACGGGTAAGGAATTCCTCAGCCCCTTTGTCCAAGCTGGGTTTACATGTTAAGGCTTTACCCACATCAACTGCACGACGCACTGCTTGGTGGAGACCGGTAATAATCCAATCTGATAGGTTCATCCTGGTGCTGGGCTACAAGCCGGGTATGATTATTACATTGTAAAATTTATAAGAACTCAGCCCATTGTTTAGGGGAAGGCTGCACTCTGACGTGAAGTAGGTCTGGGGAGGCAGCATTATAAATGGTCTTAGTCCTATTAATGTAATTAACAGATCCCTCAGGATTCCTTCCATAATCTGCAGCCTTATTGATAATGCTTGAGTGTCATGAGGTTTCCATGGTTGATAAAGATCCACAAATTGGGCTTGTCCCGCCGAATTCTTATTCGGCTGAACAGTTGGGGGGGGGGGGGGGGGGGGTCATGACCTTTGGCACGTTCATCATCAGAGTAAGGGGGGAGGGTTGAGGCAGGGAACTGGATGTGGTCAGCTGACAGGATGGGAGGCATAAAATACTTCCTCCTCCGAATCAGTATCCCATCCACAAATGGATCAGGATTCTTTAGTAATGGGTCTTTGGAAGAGGGGGAGGGTGAGGTATAAGGAACAGTCCTTGTGAGCTTCGTCCTGCACAGCTGCAAGTGCAGTCTGTTGTTTATTCACCAGTTTCCTTTTTTTTTGGTGCCCTTGACGTTTCAACGTAGATTCTGAATCTTTGCTTTTTTTTTTATTTTCTCCCTGGTCAATTCCAATTCTGCTTCTAAATCATGTGCTTCACATTTACTTTTTAGGTCTATCCAATTTAGTTCAGATCTTTCCTCAGTTAATGGACTAATACCCCTTTTAATACAGTTTTGTCTCCATGATGATTGCATGGATTTTTTCCATTTTTCCCAAGCTACCTTTTTCCACGCTGATAAGGCTTCTTTCTGTTTACATCCCTTTTTTTTTTCCAAATCCCTTGTTCAATTTTAATGAGCAGATTTGAATCATGTGCGCCTCCTAGAGACCAATCATTCTGTTGAGCAGCTGCGGCTGATATTCACTCTGGCGCGCACACATGAACATTTTAAGGAGAATGAGGCACTCACATTCCAGAAGTCTCATAAATCCTGGGTGTGGCACATAGCTGGCACCTATCACATTTCCAACGCCCCTCCTCCAAGTCCCTCCTCCCTACCTTTTATCTTCTCCTGCTGAACACTCTCTGCTCATTCCTGAAGAAGGGCCTGTGCCCGAAACGTCGAATCTCCTGTTCCCTGGATGCTGCCTGACCTGCTGCGCTGTTCCAGCAATAAAGTTTCAACTTTGATCTCCAGCATCTGCAGACCTCACTTTCTCCACATAGCTGCTTAACTAAGTGTGCGAGAATCACTGGACAACTTTATTTTTTAACATGACAAAAGCAGCAGCCCCTCTCTAATATTTCATAAACAAAGAATAAACACGCAAACAGAACAAAACCAGAACAAACAAACAAGACAAAACAGCAAAGCAAGCCAAGCGAAGTTGAACAGATACAAAGAGAAGATAATCTCAATTTAAAACTTTCAATAATCAACAATCAGACAACGAACAACAGGACTAATGATTTCTGCAAAACATTCTCAACATTGTAACACCCTGACAGTTTCTGTTTTTAGTACCTATTTAAACGATCTCATTTAGGGTCCCGTCAGGGTACTGTGAGAGTGAAATGGGGAAAGCACCACACAAAGGTGCAGACCAAGAGCAATTAAGGTATAATCTTACTTTGTGGGCCCATTGGTCTCCCGGCCAACCCTGAAGTGGAGCTCCTCTTTTCCAGTTTCACTCAAATGTAGCCCTTGTTGGAATCCTGCTTGCAGCGCCAAATTGATAAAGTACAGATATGAGACAGCCCATGGAGTCCCTTGTGGACTCAGACCTATCTCGGTTTGTCCCGGAGATCGTACCCTTTGGAAGTTTGGAATAAAAGTAAAACTCTTGCAGACAGTTTAGTTTAATTTTGAATTATCCCCTTCATTAATAGCATCACTGTTATGACATAACTCTGATACCTATAAGTCAAGCTAATCAGATTCTATTAACCCAGGAGAGTAGCTATCACTCTTCTTTCAAAAGCCCAAGCCAGCTACTCCGTATACTAATCACAAATAGACTATCTTTGTACACAAGTACAAAGACAGTACTGTCACAAACATGCTTTCTTCATACAAATTTTTTTACAAAAGCACTGCATGTTCTGAACTACACAGATAACAGTGAAGGACAATAATTCTGGAGAGAGGTTAATTGATGCAGAGTTTCATTTCGAGGTCAGAATCAAACACTTACTAATTTCACAAAGGAACAGCCTTGAATGTTATCGTTTGATGTCATGTTAAGACAAATATTTTGAATTGCCTTACCCTCCCTGCCTGTCTATTTTCTAATGTGCAGCAAATGTGCTCTATAATTCAACATTATATTTTAGTCCAGATAGAGTCATAGTCATAGAGATGTACAGCATGGAAACAGACCCTTCGGTCCAATCCGTCCATGCCGACCAGATATCCCAACCCAATCTAGTCCCACCTGCCAGCACCTGGCCCATATCCCTCCAAACCCTTCCTATTCATATACCCAACCAAATGCCTCTTAAATGTTGGGTATATGAATACTCAACATTCATATGTTGAGTATGAACCACATCCACCACATCCTCTGGCAGCTCATTCCATACACGTACCATCCTCTGCATGAAAAAGTTGCCCCTTAGGTCTCTTTTATATCTTTCCCCTCTCACCCTAAACCTATGCCCTCTAGTTTTGGACTCCCCGACCCCAGGGAAAAGACCTTGCCTATTTACCCTATCCATGCCCCTCATAATTTTGTCAACCTCTATAAGGACACCCCTCATCCTCCGACGCTCCAGGGAAAACAGCCCCAGCCCGTTCAGCCTCTCCCTATAGCTCAAATTCTCCAACCCTGGCAACATCCTTGTAAATCTTTTCTGAACCCTTTCAAGTTTCACAACATCTTTCTGATAGGAAGGAGACCAGAATTGCACGCAATATTCCAACAGTGGCCTAACAAATGTCCTGTACAGCTGCAACATGACCTCCCAACTCCTGTACTCAATACTCTGACCAATAAAGGAAAGGATACCAAATGCCTTCTTCACTATCCTATCTACCTGCAACTCCACTTTCAAGGATCTATGGACTCCAAGGTCTCTTTGTTCAGCAACACTCCCTAGGACCTTACCATTAATTGTATAAGTCCTGCTAAGATTTGCTTTCCCAGAATGGAGCACCTCGCATTTATCTGAATTAAACTCCATCTGCCACTTCTCAGCCCATTGGCCTATCTGGTCAAGATCCTGTTGTAATCTGAGGTAACTCTCTTTGTTGTCCACTACACCTCCAATTTTGGTGTCATCTGCAAACTTACTAACTGTTCCTCTTATGCTCGCATTTATGTAAATGACAAACAGTAGAGGACCCAGCACCGATCCTTGTGGCACTCCATTGGTCACAGGCCTCCAGTCTGAAAAACAACCCTCCACCACCACCCTCTGTCTTCTACCTTTGAGACAGTTCTGTATCCAAAGGGCTAGTTCTCCCTGTATTCCATGAGATCTAACCTTACAAAAACATCTTGCAGAATTCACTTCAAATCATATCTGTTGAATCACAAAAAGATGATGCTCAATTTACCAAATGACGGACAATTACTGGTAATGAAGGAAAACCATTGTAAAGAATGTATATATCTTAAATGAATATCTACTCTGCCTTGGATAGCAACAACTTAATTTTTTTTGTCAAATTGACAACTGCAATAGCAAAACTTTAGAAAATCCACCATTGAACCCAATCTTTAATTAACATTTTTTTTTCAGGAAATCCATTTCAGACTTCAGGCTTTTCCAGCTACATTAGCATGAAGGAAGGGTTCGGCTCGGTGGGGAAAGGCTGAGTAATAGCAACATCTTGGCTTTCACTCAAGTATTCTCTGAAGGAAAAGAAATGTGTCTGGATGGGGACATATCCAGCAGGATGATGATTATGGAGCTTTCAGTAAAAATGTCTCATTTGAATCATCCAAGCTTAGAAATGGAAGAACATCTCTCTTCAAGGTTACAGTTCAATTTGCTCTTTCAATATTCCTTGAATTTAAGGCTGTTGTATAGTAGGGTTTACTTATGATCCATTAAAAGCAGTATCCAGTCTCATCTGAGTGCAGAACCAACTCAACCGACTGAACAAGTGAAACAACTATTCTGTCTGCTGCTTAGATGTGACATCCTCTCTCCCTCTCTCTCTCTGTTGACCCAACAAGATACCAGGGCTGGACGTATCACTCTCTGAATACGATTGCTGATCTACAGTTTGCTTCTGCTGCTGAACATAAGGATTTAGAAGCTGCTAGCCTGATCCCACACAAAGCACAAAAACAGACCGTTCACCCATGCCTGCGCAGAGGAGAAATTTCACTTGGAACAGATCACAAAATAACAACTGTTACCAGTCCCACAACTCATGTTCTTCCCATGGACAAAGTTAAAAATCACACAACACCAGGTTATAGTCCAACAGGTTTATTTGGAAGCACTACCTTTCCGAGCACTGCTCCTTCATCAGGTGGTTGTGGAGAATGAGATCATGATCACTGAAGTTATAGCCAAAGGAGTCAAGTGTCATTGAAATGTGATACATTAAACAATTTTAGATTAAATCTTTCATCTTTTAGAAAGTGTTTCTGCTCTTTGGTTTGTAAATCCCATAATGTGTTTTTAATTGCCTTCTCAAGAATGTCATTTAATTGCAGAACTTTTCTAATAGGTGCGAATTCTGTCTGTGACCCAACGTTGAGTCAGACTGACATTTTTCTTAGAAAAGCTCTGCATTTAAATGTCATTCTTGAGAAGGTAATTTATAGATTAGGGTGTAGGTTCGGGTGGATTGGCCGTGTTAAATTACCCACAGTGCCCAGGGATATGCAGGTGAGGGTGGATTGGCCGTGTTAAATTATCCACAGTGCCCAGGGATATGCAGGTGAGGGTGGATTGGCCGTGTTAAATTACCCACAGTGCCCAGAGGTGAGGGTGGATTGGCCGTGTTAAATTACCCACAGTGCCCAGGGATTTACAGGTGAGGGTGGATTGGCTATGCTAAATTACCTATAGTGACCAGGGCTGTGCAAATTAGGGTGGATTAGCCATGGGAAATATGGAGTCAGGGGATGGGGATGGGTATGGGTGGGATGCTCTTCAGAGGGCCAATGTGGAATAGACGGGCCAAATGGCCTGCTTCCACACTTTTGGGATTCTATAACTGCACCTGCATTTCCCACTTCCTCAGCGAGTTCATTCTACATGCAAACCACCCTCTGTCAAAACATTGCCCCCTCAGGTTCCTTTTAAATCTCTCTCCTCTCACCTTAAAGAAATATGCCTCCTACTTTTGAGCCCCCCTACGTGAAAGAAGAGTCCTTTGCTATTCACCTTACCTCCACTCCTCATGATTTTCTAAATCTCAATGAGATCACCCCTCACCCTCCTGTGCTCCAGTGAAAAAAGTCCCAGCCTCTCCTTATCACTCAAGCCCTCCAGACCTGGCAAAGTCCTGGTAAATCTTTACCAAACCCTCTCTAATAGTACTCTTCCTATTAAAGGGCCACCAGAACTGTACTCAGTACTCTGAAAGTGGCCTCACCAACATCCTGTACAATCTCAACATGATGTCCCAACTATTATACTCTACAGTGTGAACAATGAAGGCAATGGTGCTAAATGCCTTCTTAGCCACCCTGTCTACCAGTGACGCAACTTTCAAAGAACTACATACCTGAATCCCTATCCCCCCCATGTCTTTGTTTTACAACACGATCCAGGGCCCTACCATTAACTGTACAAGTCCTGCCCTCCGTTGTTTTGGCAAAACGCAACCCCTCACTTTTATTCATACCTCTCTCATACACACATACATACACCCTGCAACAATCTCTCAGGTTTATACTCCATCACATTCACACTTTATCAAAAGTGCACACACTCTTACGTACACTCTCACGCACAAACTCACACATAACTCGATGGGGTGAAATTGTATTGGCAGAATTATATTTGCAGGTACATTCGATTTTGCTCAAAAAGCACAGAATCTGCAGGCAGTCAATCCATGTAATACTTTATTAATTCCTACTTTGGAAATTGAATCAGACTGGTTCAATATTGGGATACTGACAGACACAAACCTCACATCTTTCATGCATTTGAGCATTTTTAAAATATAAATGCTTCAGTCATCTAAAGAACGTGACTTAAAAGGTGTTCTGGGATTTACACATTAATGAACTGAAACCTGCAACCCATTCTAAATTATGAAAGATTTAACAGCAATCTAGATTTGTTCAAAATATCCAAACAGCTGCATGCCACTGATCTTTCACTATAAAGTCTGTGTCTTATGATCCTGCTCCACAGCTACCCAATGAAGGAGCAGCCCTCCTAAAGCTAGTGCTTCCAATTAAACCTGTTGGACTATAACCTGGTGTTGTGTGATTTTTAATTTTATCCACCCCAGTCCAACACTGACTCCTCCATATCATTTCTAGTGAACACAGCCCACACCTCTCAGTGCTGCCATTAACCTTTACAATGCTGATGAAACGACGCACTCCGCACTCCTGAAAAATTTATAGTTTCTAACGATACTAGCTCCTCATTCACTGCTCCATCTGATACACGACATTGGAAACTTAGTGCAGGAAGCTGAAAGAAAGGAGCAGCTTTAAAACAAAAAACTCTTGGTGCTCAAAGCTTTCAATAAGAGTCTGAGCCCAGCAGTAAGTTCAGGTAATCTTTATTGTGACCCAACTTTGTTACAGCTTCAGATCTCCCCAGCAAAAAGGTGCAGAAAAAGTAGCTGCTTTTTAAACAGCTCAAGGCCAAAGCGCACACACTCCCCCCTCCCCGCCACCCGTCCCCACCCACTCCATCCCACCCCACCTCACTTTCTTTACTATTGGTCACCACAGAGTTGTCCCTTTGTAACTGGATGCTTGGTACAGCTGTAACCCAGAGGAAGTATTGCTTCAATCACAATTTCAACCCATACCCTGTATCCAATTAAGTTTCTCCCCGCCCATCTGCTGGGGAAGGAATCAACCGCACTGCTGCGGGTGTAGGCCAGACCAGGTAAAGGATGCAGCTGGGACGACTGAGTGAATCCTTTCCCACAACAGCGGTTTCCTTCCCTAAAATGACGTGAGTGAATCAAATGGGGATTCCATTCCCCACCCAGAAAATGGTTTCATCGTTAAATTCTGACCTTCAGGTTTCTGATCGGATTCCAATTCCACCATCTGCCATGTTGGGATTTGAACCTTGGAGTCTCCGGAGCTAGGTGGATATTCCAGTTGATAACGGCACTGGGCCATCGCTCCCACAATCCCCCTGCGATGGCACGTGAACTTGCTGGTGCCTCTGCAGGTGGGAGGAGCGGGTGAAGGCCATCCCACACTGAGAGCAGGTGAAAGGCCTCTCCCCAGTGTGGACCCGCTGGTGCCTCCGCAGGGCAGAGGAATCGCTGAAGGCCTTCTCACACTTGGGGCAGGAGAATGGCCTCTCCCCTGTGTGGATCCGCCGGTGGGTCAGCAGGGCGGAGGAGTTCCTGAACGCCTTCCCACACTCGGGGCAGCTGAAGGGCGTCTCTCCCGTGTGGATCCGCCGGTGGGTCAGCAGGTGCGAGGAATTCCTGAAGGCCTTCCCGCACTCAGGGCAGCTGAAGGGCCTCTCTCCCGTGTGGACCCACTGGTGCCTCAGCAGGACGGAGGAATGTCTGAAGGCCTTCCCGCACTCGGGGCAGAGGAACAGCCTCTCCTCTGTGTGGACCTGCCGGTGCCTCAGAAGGATGGAGGAATTGCTGAAGGTCTTCCCACACTCTGGGCAGAGGAATAGCCTCTCACCCGTGTGGACCCGCTGGTGGGTTAGCAGGTGGGAGGCCTGGGTAAAGCCCTTCCCGCACTCTGGGCAGAGGAACAGCCTCTCCCCCGTGTGGACCCGCCGGTGCCTCAGCAGGTGGGAGGCCTGGGTAAAGCCCTTCCCGCAATCGGTGCAGGAGAACGGCCTCTCCCCCGTGTGGACCCGCTGGTGGGTCAGTAGGTTGTAGGCCTGAGTAAAGCCCTTCCCGCACTCGGTGCAGGAGAACGGTCTCTCCCCAGTGTGGATGCGCCGATGGGTCTCCAGGACAGACGGGGCACGGAAGCCTCTCCCACAGTCGCCACACTTCCACGGTTTCTCCACGGGGTGGGATCCCTCAGGTTCCTCCATGGACAAAGCTTTAGTCACACACCACTGCGTGTAGAGACCCTTCCTGCCGTGAGTTCCTCTTTCCAGACTGTATAACTGTTTCAGGACCACACTCAGTGCTCTGCAACAGTAGGGTCTCTCATCCAGTCCCACGGATACTGAAATTGTACTGAAACAGGAATGAAAAAGCTTGGCTCCTTCTCACAGAATCATAGCTGAAAATCGTTGCGGTCCTGATGGATTGAGTGACTGTCAGACATTGTTGTCAAAGTGAGGACTGCAGATGCTCAGAGTCAGAGTCGAAAAGTGCAGTGCTGGAAAAGCACAGCAGGTCAGGCAGCATGTGAAGAGCAAGAGAGTTGACATTTCGGGCATAAGCCCTTCATCTGTTTTTGAAACTTCCGTCTTCAGTTCTTCAAACACTCTGCAAAAAGAGATTACAAAAGTCATTATTGTCAGTGCAGGGTAGAAATTCAGAACAAGCAATTCTACTTTCTGTAGAACATTTCTTTTGTTATTCCACAAAATTGAAAGTACCATCCCACTCTCTCTCCCTCTGCTCTAACTAATTCTCTAGAAGGTGCTGATCCAGAATCCTATGGGGCAGAACAACAAAAACGCTATGACTGACATTTCTCTGAATTTTGAATAACTCCACCTGAAAGTTAATATCTTTCACAACACTGAGATACTGCTGAGAGTGAGCAGGCCTGATTTTTGGAAATAAACTGTCAATTCAGGATGAACCGGTGTTGTCACCCCATTTCCCTATCAGTCAAAGCAAACACTCAGACACCAGTATGGTTTTACCTTCTTCATCTTTATTCTGGGCTCTGAAGGGAGAGAGAACGATCATCCATGTGCACAGAGACACGAGTTCTCAGTCTTCCCTCGAACAACAGATTCTTAATGAACTAGTCACTTACAGGGAGCAACATCCAAACAAGGCAACATCCATATTGAATGGGTGGCCGTTACAATCAGTGAGTGTCAATAGTAAAGATTAAACAATCTGGGGTTATACAACAAATACTTCTTCATCTTGTTAAATGGGTTTGCATAATGAATGCTTTTCCACCTTGTTCGACCACTACCCTTGCCTCCACCACCTCATTGTTTACTGCAAGTTCTTATAGGATCCAAGCTGAGCCTTTGTCCCATACAACTCAAAACTTAACTCTTTCCGTTCCTACTCATACCTTATAACTTGCTCATCTGTCATGCAGCTTCTTGAGGAACAACCAAACACAAAATGGTTAATGCCCCTCGGAAGTGGGGAGCAAAATTAGACATCAAGGCACTAACACCGACACCAGAGAGATACTGCACATAAAGACATGGCAAAGGTTTGTGGAAAGGTAGAGTCATAGAGATGTACAGCACAGAAATAGAGGCTTTGGTCAAATTCTTCCATGCCAACCAGATACACTAATCGAGTCCCATTTGCCGGCATTTGGCCCATATCCTTCTGAACACTTCCCATTCAAACACCCATCCGGATGCCTTTTAAATGCTGTAATTGTATTAGCCTCCACCACATCCTCTGGCAGCTTATTCCATACACACACCACCCTCGGTGTGAAAACATTGCCCCTTGGGTCTCTGTTAAACCTCCAACCACCCCCCCACCCCTCCCTCCCCACCACCAAAGCCCTTACCCTAAATCTCATACCCTCTAATTCTGAATCCCCCCCATTCCCAAGTAAACGACCTTATTTATTTACCCTATCAATGCCCCCCATGATTTTGTAAGGATAGGCCTCAGTTTCTGGCCTATCCTTCCGTTCCGGGTAATTAAGAGACATACCTGAGTTTGCAGAGTCTGCTCCCTCCCTGGATTCACTCCAGTTGTTACAAGTGACCACATTCTCTCCCCGCCCCCTCCCAGGGTGAAGAGCTGCCGAGAGGGCGGGGTTTCACTCTGAAACTGACAAAGGCCCCTTCCGCGTTGTGACGTCAGCGATGACTCAGACGGTCGAAGGGGCGGGGCGAAGCCGACAGTGGGCCCGCACTGCGCCTGCGGCTCCCCTGCCCTCAGAGAATCCCCAGCATGGAAGCAGGCCACTCGGCCCAACGAGTCCACACCGACCCTCCCAAGGGTAACCCACCTACATCCATTCCCCTACCCCGCACAACCCTGCATGGCAAATCCACCCTAACCTGCAAAACACTGAACACTAGGGGAATTTAGCATGGCCAATCCACCCTAACCTGGTCAAAGTTAAAAACACATCAGGTTATAGTCCAACAGGTTTATTTGGAAGGACCAGCGTTCGGAGCACTGCTCCTTCATCAACTGGTTGTGGAGAATAAGATCATAAGGCACAGAACTTACAGAAAAACATTACAGTCCTGCCACTGAAATGACATATTGAACAAACCTGGATTGTTAAGTTTTTCATCTTTTAGACTGGGTTGCAGGTATCATTAATATGTAAATCCCAGAACTTCCTGGAAGGCACGTTATTGAGATAAATTAAGATTTTATAACAAAAGGTGACATCTCAGCTCAGACTATGCATTAAAGGTGCGAGGTCAGAGTCTGTCTGTATCCCAATCTGGAGTCATAGACTGGTTCTATTACCAAAGTGGACTTTACAAAATATTACATGTCTTGACTGCCTGCAGATTGTGCCTTTTTTGAGCAAAATATATTATATCTGCAAATATAATTCTGCAAATACAAATTCATCCCCATGGACTTATAGGTGTGTTGATGCACAAGAGAGAAAAAAAATCTATTTCCCTGCTGTATACCACTATGTCTATTTGATAAAATGCTTTGATTCTGTTGATGTAAATGTTGTTGTAAATCATAGCTGGGCACCAATAGTTAGATATAAGGGAGAGAGAATTCCTCAAGTAGGGCACTATAAGAATCCTGCGAGATGCCCATTTCTGGTTTACTTCCTAACGAACAAACATTAAGCATGAGCACCTATTTATTTCTAATTTTGTTTCATTTTTCTTGTTTGATTCCCTGCTATGACTACACTCTGTGTCTGGATGGTTGACAGGCTGGGAGATTGTGGGTTAGGGCTTGATTGACTGAATGTTTTTTTTGGAGAAAGTGAGGACTGCAGATGCTGGATATCAGCGCCTAAAAATGTGTTGCTGGAAAAGCGGAACAGGAGAATCGATGTTTCGGGCATAAGCCCTTCTTCAGGATTGTTCCAGTAGGTGCAAAGGGGAGTGGTCAAAACTTCAATAGAAATCCAGCAGAGCTGAGATCAGACTGACATCTTACTCTGTGGGAACAAGGAGATCAACAGAGGACAGAGAAATCAGGACCTGAAATCTGAGCTGACACAACACTTCCCTGTGATCAGTGCTTTCATTAGCAGTGCCAACCTTCCCTCACTTCCCATTTGACTACCCACTCAATATTCAAGACCCAATCCTTGTCATCCTGAAGCTATGTCTCTGTAAGGAGTCTCAGATCATAATTATTCTCTTCAATTTGTGCAGTCAATTCATTCACTTTTGTTACAATGCAGCACACATTCAGACACACCATTTTTAAGTTTCAATTTTTGTGTCTTTCGAATCCAGTTTTGATTGCTGGTACATTTAGTCTCCTTGTCCCTTTCTATCATTCTCTGATGTTCATTTTCCACATCACTACATTGCTCACTGGTCTTGATTTGATTTGGTCATGCTAAATTGTCCATAGTGTCCAGGGATGTGCACGTTAGGTGGGTTAGCCACGGGAAATGCAGATTTATGGTGTGAAAGTTTCAACTCCAGACAACAAAACTTGCAGTTCAAAGGTAGAGGGTTTATTTTCGGACAGTCGGCGAGAGATTCTCAGTGACACCAAAAGGAGTCATGTAACCTGCTTGTGGTGGCACTTCTCAGTGAATCTCTGCACTTTACATGCAAGCAGTTTTTTTATATCTTATTTGGGCGTGGCTAATACACATGTCTACAAGTTACACGGCTAATTGCTATTATGTTGATTAAGACAGGAAATTCACAACTTTACAATGCCTGGATATTGCTGACTTCCTGTGACAAATAGTAAATGGCTTCCAGGAGGTGGTTATCATGTTTTTCACAATCATATGTTAGTGGGTAAGGGATTTAGATAGTAGGATTTTTGTTTTGTTCTCATCGTTAATCTTCACATACCCTTGTGAATAGGTAAGGAAGGACGACAATGGGAATAAGAGGCAATTGGTACGATTTATGGCCAAGGCTACCAGTCTTGCCCAGGAAAAACAAACACCTTTGCCTGGGGCTGAAAGTAAAGTATGGCTCCAGACTCTTCTGGCAGTTAGGAGTTCGCCCGACCCTCGACTGTGATTTCCAGTCTCATTCTGTCAGAGGACAGGTATGCAATCAAACCTGAAGTGAATCACTTTAATAGGGGATTTTTAACCCTTGAGTTCCCAATATACCATGATAAGCAAGTAAAAATAGAACTTTTGTTCTGTGGTTCCCAAGTTTTATAGTAATAGAAGCAGGAGGTGGCCATTTGGCCTGTCCCGCCTGCTCCCTCATTCATTAAGATCATAGCTGATCTATTCATCGTCTCAGCTCCTCCTTACCTGCATTATCCCAACTACCCTTAATTCCCCTGCCATGCAAAAACCCATCCAACTGTGTCTTGAATATACTTCATGAAACCGCCTCTACGGTTTAGCTTGGGCATAAATTCACTACTCTCCAGGAACAGCAGTTCTTCCTCATCTCTGTCCTAAACGTACTCCCCCTAATCTTGAGGCCTAGTCACACCCACCAGCTGAAATGACTGGATAGGGTAGGGCTGCATCCCCACAGTGCAATGAATTCCCACTTCCCACCAAAATACCAGATGTACTCACTCACTCAGTTGCTGTCCCACAAATGAAAATTTTCATTGTAACGTCTTCTGCTCCCAGTTAGGGTACAACATCTTTAAAAGCTGCTCTGAAAGTCTATTCTTCACAACCACACATCTGCTTTCACTGAAGACATTTAGAGTCATATAGCACAGAAACAGACCCTTCAGTCCAATTTGTCCACGCCAACCAGATATCCTAAGTTAATCTAGTCCCATTTGCTAGCATTTGGTCCATATCCTTCTAAACCCTCCCTGTTCATGTACCCATCCAGATGCCCTTCAAGTATTGTCATTATAACAGCCTCCACCACTTCTGGCAGCTCATTCCATACACGCACTATCTTCTGTGTGAAAAAGTTGCCCCTCAGATCCCTTATCCCACTCACCTTAAATCTATGCCCCTCTAGTTCTGGACTCCCCTCGCCTTGGAAAAAGACTGTTAAAGTTGAGATTTGAAAAGGCCCAGACCTTTTACGGACTCAGACCTGTAAGCCTCTCTCGTGGTTTGTCCCAGAGATTGTACTCTTGGGGAGTCTGGAATAAAAACCTCTTACAGGCGGATTAGTTTAATTTTAGTCATCCTCACATAACACTGATACCTACAAGCTAAACTAGGTTCTAATAACCTAGGAAAGTAGGGTACCAGCTCTTCAAGTGCCCCAGCAGGTTACTCTGATGTACTGATACAAGGTGGCTTCCTTTATACAAAAGCTTACCAAAACATTGCATGTTCTTAATTAGACAAGTAACAGTGAAAGACAATAATTCGTAAGGAAGAAAAGTTAATTGACAGGTCTGTGTACGCTTGACTAATCACTCCTACATCAAAAACATACCCAGCCTGCTAGCGAGATAAACTCCTCTCATAAAGAGATACCAGTCTGAGCTAATTGGAGGGGTCATAAGGTAATCTTGCACAGCTCACATGTCTGATACAATTATTTTACAAAATGGCTTCTCAGCAAGGAGAACAAACTTTTGACCATAAAATGGCTTCCTGACACATTGTGCCAGGATCTCTTCAATATTCGGCCTCGAATAATTTCTAAGCTAGGAGCAGACTCCTGCTTTTTAAGCACTGAATCATTCTGTACCTGAGGCTGAGATGTTACCATAAGCTTGCATTTAAACTGACTCATTAGTCTTCAAATTAACATGCTTCCTTTGCAGGGTTGTGATTCAAATCCAAATAAGACATCAGATCTGAGTAGTTAGAGTTGACAGTGGGGCAGTTTGTAAGGTCTGTAAAGTGATCTGCAAGTACAGCAAGTAAGTTAAAGCTTCATCAATATTCCCTTTTACAGTGTTTGTATTTAATAACCGATAATGGCTACTCAATATCATCATAAAGACCCAAAATGCAATTAAATTCAATCCAGAGCAGATATGCGCTAATAGTTAATTTTCTACTGGCTCCAACAGCCTCAGCACTAAAATGATCGGTCTCTCTCTCTCTCTTTCTAGTGTCCTTTTGAATTCTCAAGTCAGCAAAGTTTTTTTTCTCTCTGTAACTGCCCCGCTTGCAAGGGGTAATAAGAATCCACTTTAATTGATGGGTTTTGACCGTTAATTACAAGGCTTTTGATAGTACCGAGTTTTGTTTCAGGGTCAGAATCAAACGCTATCATTAATTTCACAAGGGAACGGCTGTGAATATTATTACCTGGTGTCCTGTTCACACAGATACACTGATGCTAAGGCAAATATTCTTAATTGCCTTACAGCATCCTGCTATCACATGGTGAGCCCAGATATCCCCATCTTATGCATTCCTTGAGTTCCCCCTTTTTCTGAGCCTTCTTGCCTGTTTATTTTCACATGCAGTAAATGTGTTCTATAATTCAGCATTACATTTAGTCTAAATGTTTAACTACATGTTATAAGGCTACAGACTTTCTCAAGAGCTTGGGTATTCATCCTATCAGTGCTCCTAATAAATGTCTATAAGGTCACTCCGATGCTCCAGGGAAAATATCCTTGGTCTATTCAGCTTCTCCCACTAGCTCAAACCCTCCAACTCTGACAACAGCCTTATAAAATTTTTCTCAACCCTTTCAAAGTTTCACAAAATCCTCCCATTGGACAGAGAGCAGAATTACATACAATATTCCAGACCCGGGTACAATTCCCACCTCAGGCAACTGTCTGTGCGGAGTTTGCACATTCTCCGAGTGTCTGCGTGGGTTTCGTCCAGGTGCTCCGTTTTCCTCCCACAGTCCAAAAATGTGCAGGTCAGGTGGATTGGTCATGCTAAATTGTCCGTACTGTTAGGTGAAGGGGTAGATGTAGGGGAATGGTCTGGGTGGGTTGCTGTTCGGAGGGTCAGTGTAGACTTGTTGGGCCGAAGGGCCTGTTTCCACACTAAGTAATCTAATCGAATCAAATTTAATCTAAAAAGTGGCCAAACCAATGACCTGTACAGCCGCTTGAGTCAATGCTTTGACCAATAAAAGGAAAGCATACCAAACACCTTCTTCACTATCCTATCTACCTGCAACTCCATTTTCAAGGAACTATGAACCTGCACTCCAAGGTCTCTTTGTTCTACAACACGCCCCTTAACTGTGTCAGTCCTGCCTGATTGTTTGACCAAAATGCAACACCTCACGTTTCTCTAAATTAAGCTTCATCTGCCATACCTCAGCCCACTGGCCATCCCATAAATTCTAATTTATAGCAAACTCTCTTTCCTCTCTTATTCCCAAGAAGCTGAAAATCTACAACCTTCGCTAGCCATCCCTAGGAGAAAAAATTGCTAATATAAACTTACTGAACATCTGGAGCTGCTAAAATTTTGGCTTAACAGCTTTAAGACCAGAATGAAAGCAAATAAAGAAAGGGGCCGAAAGGAGTACAGAGGGTAGGGCACTCCCCAACTGCATTGGGGGGTGCCTGGAGCCATTGCTCAAACTCCCAGGATTTAATGGGGCAGCAGCAGTTACTCTCGGAGTTTGGCAAACTCCAAGAAAAGATTGAAGCAGCATGAGAAAATAGACAGGCAAGGCGGCTCAGAAAAAAGGGGGGAACTCGAGGAATGCAGAAGATAGGGACATTTGGGTTCACCATGTGATGACAGGATGCTGTAAGGCAATTAAGAATATTTGCCTTAGCATCGGTGAATCTGGTGAACAGGACACCAAGTGATAATATTCACAGCCGTTCCCTTGTGAAATTAATGACAGCGTTTGATTCTGACCCTGAAACAAAACGCAGTACTGGCAAAACCTTGTAATTAACGGTCAGATCCCATGAATTATCATGGATTCTTATTACCGAGAAAACATTGAAAAGCATGAGCAGGAAATTCAAATGTTGGCCCGAAGAGAATAGGCAGCGGAGGAGAGGACCGCGGCATCAGAGACCGTGGCGGAGGTCTCAGCAGGAAGGATCCGAACACTGGAAGACCAGGTTCGGGTCTTTCAGGAGCAAGCGGATGACCTAGAAAACAAAAGTAGAAGAAAAAACTTACAGCTCGTGGGTCTTACAGAACATGAGGAAGGCCAAGACCTCAGTGGATTCCTGGAAAAGTGGCTCCCACCAAAGTCCCCGAGGCTGGAGTTGGAGTCGGGCCTGTTGAGTGTGGAATGGGCCCACTAGATCGCAGTGTGCAGGTCCGGGCCGGACCCATGCCCCCGCACGGTCCTAGTTTGACTCCTGCATGATAAAGCCAAACAGTTAGTGATTGAAACAGCAAGAAGACTGGGAAGAGATCCAGAGGCTTTAATGCACAAAGGGTGCATTAAAGCCTCTGTCCTTTTATTTCTGGATTGGGGGTGACTATACCGGTGGTTAAGATATATGGGGAAGAGGTGTGGAATGGGTGGTGGGAGGAGAGATGGGCATCCATTGTTAATTCACAGAATGTAAATAACATGTATTTTTCATCTGTGAATTGCCTGGGGCTAGGGCACTGCCACAGCCCTAAATAATTGGGGGTTATTTGAGTGTTTGCTTAAGTTATATAGAACATAGAACAGTACAGCACAAGTCTCTGGCTATCAACTCTATCTATGCCCCTCATTATCTTGTACACCTCAATTAGGTCCCCTCTCTTCCTTCTTTTTTCCAATTGAAAAAGTCCGAGCTCAGTCAACCTCTCTTCGTAAGATAAGCCCTCCATTCCAGGCAGCATCCTGGTAAACCTCCTCTGAACCCTCTCCAAAGCATCCACATCTTTCCTATAATAGGGCGACCAGAACTGGACACAGTATTACAAGTGTGGTCTAACCAAAGTTTTATAGAGCTGCAACAAGATGTCACAGCTCTTAAAGTCAATCCCCCTGTTAATGAAAGCCAAAACACCATATGCTTTCTTAACAACCCTGCCACTTGGGTGGTAATCTTAAGGGATCTATGTACCTGCACACCAAGATCCCGCTGTTCCTCCACACTGCCAAGAATCCAGTCTTTAATCCTGTACTGAAAAATGTGTTGCTGGAAAAACACAGCAGGTCAGACAGCATCCAAGGAACAGGAGAATTGACGTTTCGGGCATAAGTCCTTCTTCAGGAATTTAATGCTGTACTCAACTTTCAAGTTCGACCTTCCAAAATGCAAAACTTCACATTTATCCAGGTTGAACTCCATCTGCCACCTCTCAGCCCATCTCTGCACCCTGTCAATGTCACGCTGCAGCCTACAACAGACCTCTATACTGTCAACAACACCTCCAACCTTTGTGTCGTCTGCAAACTTGCTAACCCATCCTTCAATCTCCTCATCCAAGTCATTAATAAAAATTACAAAGAGTAGAGGCCCAACAACAGAGCCCTGTGGAACACCACTGACTTCCAGGCAGAATACTTTCTATATATTTTATATGTGGTGGTTAGATTTTTATTTATAGTAGTTTTTATAGGAGTAGTTTTTAGACTTTATAGAGTTAATGTCTGTGTCACTCGCCACACCTCAGATAAGCTTCCTCCTCTTGGGAAACCACAAGATAGTGCACCTGGAATGTAAAAGGGAGCCATTCTCCCATTAAAACAAAAGAAGCTGCTTTCAAGCCTCGGGAAGGAAAGGGTGGACATTGCCCTGCTGCAAGAGACACATTTAACTGCAGCAGGGGGGTTATGATAGGGTATTCTTATCCTCCTTTAGCTCCAAGAGTAAAGGAGTGGCTATACGGGTCAGAAGGAACCTCCCTTTCCAGGTAATTGAGCAAATTAAGGACGAACATGGACGGTTCATCATTCTTAAAGCTCTAATACTTGTATGGTGTCCTGAATGTGTATTGTCCCCCCCGTGCACCCTCTTAAATTGCTAATTGATTCAGTTGCCAAATTAACGAGTGCGCCGTATGGTCATTGAAGGGGATTTTAATCGCCTAATAGATCCCGAGGTAGACAGGGTGCCAAGGGGCCCGGCATGTACGCCTGCACAATCTAAGCAGTTGGTGGACATGTGTGAGGAGTCGGGATTAGTGGATGTATGGAGGCACCTCCACTGTGATGGAAGGGGAGTGGGACCATTCGGCGCAGCCATTTTGGCACGAGCGATTTGGTGTGGCCTGTTTGGCACAGCCCGTTTTGCCGCAGAACTATTTTGGCGCAGCTCTTATTTATTCCTTTTCAGGCTTAGTTAAAAGCATTAATGAAAGCAAGATGGGAATTTATAATACACTGTTAGGGACAATTCAGAGAGACTATCAAAGTTGAAAATATTATAAACTTAAATTCAAATACACAGCTTGTGAAAATAGAGGTGAGGAAATTTTAAGTGTTCCATCAACATATAACTTTTTTGATTGTTTCAGAAACTCGGCATTCCTTTTTCTTCCAAATATAAGAATTCTGCAGGTGGTGCTACCTGTCGGCTAGTAAAAATTGTTGTTCATTATATACATTAACAGAATATGTTTTAAAGCTATCTGGAATTACAAGTTCTTCTAAATTTCTTGGATTTACTGGGTAAGCAGCAATTTCTTTCCTTGTGCTACGAACCATTTTCTTCAGCGCTCTGTTGTTAGGCATCGTTCCTTGGCAAACTTCCGACAAATTTTCTAGGCACTCGTTAATCACTTGTAAAGTTCCCTCTACACAGTTTCAACAGGTCTGGAGAGGAAAAAACGGAGGGCTTGGAGGCCCTGGTCATGGCGGATGGAGGTGTAGAGGAATTGCATCTGCAGTCATTGTTTTTACACCATTTATAATGTCCTTCCTCTCACATCTCCAAAACTTTGTTATCTTATCAGCAGCATATCTATCAAATACGTATATGTAGCCGTCATATGAGCACTTTTCCTTTCCACATTTTGACAAAATTGTTGATGGCATTTTAATGGGTTATATTTTCTTTTTTTTTTTAGAAATTTTGAGGAACCACTGTTAGGAGTGGACTAATCTCAGACTAAATGCAGTTGATACACAAATTACAGGAAAGACGTATGGCAATCTCTTAATAGCCTGAAACTACAGTAAACTTTTCTTTTAAGAATATTACTGATTTTGTTTTAATAATAACTACAAACTACTGGAAACTACACATTTAATAATTCTACTATTATGTTGATTTTCGTTAATGACTACAGTATATCTGTGCCAAAATAGCTCTGCGCCGAAATGGGCCTGTGGCAAAATAGGCTGTGCCAAACAGGCCGCGCCAAATCGCTCACGCCAAAAGGTCCTAAATCTTAATGGAAGAGACTTTACTTACTATTCCAACCCACATAAGTGTTACACACGAACTAACATGTTTTAATGCCATTAGACTGTTTGGACAGAACATTGGCTTGTAAAATTAGGAATATAGCTGTCTTGGACCATACGCTAGTGTATTTAGATGGTAAATGGTGGTGGAATGGATGCATGGCACTGGCTCATGGACCCATTCCTGGTAAGGGGTAGCAAATCCGTTGAGGACAACACAGGAGAGTTCAAGGCCTCCTTCTTCAAAGACCACAACTTCCCCTCACACGTAGTTGACGATGCTCTCCACTGCATCTCCTCCACTTCCTGCTCCTCCGCCCTTGAACCCCGCCCCTCCAATCACACCAGGACAGAACCCCACTGGTCCTCACCTTCCACCCCACCAACCTCCAGATACATCGTATCATCCTTCGTCATTTCCGCCACCTCTAAACAGACCCCACCACCAAAGATATATTTCCCTC
>NC_057753.1:10599718-10605105 GCF_004010195.1 Chiloscyllium plagiosum
CTCGGCCTATCATCCTCACCTTAACCTCCTTCCACCTATCGCATTCCCAACGCCCCTCCCCCAAGTCCCTCCTCCCTACCTTTTATCTTAGCCTGCTTGGCACACCTTCCTCATTCCTGAAGAAGGGCTTATGCCCGAAACGTCAATTCTCCTGCTCCTTGGATGCTGCCTGACCTGCTGCGCTTTTCCAGCAACACATTTTTCAGCTTCTGGGATATCAACCCGGGTACGGCCAGTAATCCGGCAATACCGTGGGAGGCCACTAAGGCATATTTATGAGGCCTGATTATTTCATATTCAACGACTAGAAGGAGGCAGAGGGAGGAGCAATGACAGATGCCGGAGACTCGGCTGCAGATAGCTGAGGAAACAAATTATAATAGGCCTTCACTGGTCAATCTGCAGCTCTCCGGGCTGCTCCCGACTCATTGCACATGTGAGTGTCAAAAAAAAGGGTCTCCTTTGCTGAACAAAGATTGTTTGAATTTGGAGATAAGCCAGGTAGATAGCTGGCTGGAAAGAAAAATGCTTCCCAATCTATTATGTCTGGTACAGAGAGAAGGCTGGTACAGTTACCCTTGAGTTGAAGATGATCAATGTTAGATTTAGAGAATACTTTGCAGAGTTATATCCGTCGGAGGGAAACGAACATGGTGCAGAGGGAATGCGGTCCTTTTTTGAGAACCTGCACCTCCCCAGTATAAACATGGAACAGGTTTCCCTGTTGAATGGGCCTATGACGATACAGGAGGTGCAAGAAGCAAGAAAGCACCGGGGTCAGATGGATTCCCAAGTGAATTCTATAAGAAATTCATAAATGTGTTGGTGAAGCCACCTCTGGGGATGTATAGCTATTCATATACACAGAATTGTCTTCCACCCTCTCTTCGGGAGGCTAATATCTCCCTAATTTTAAAGAAGGGGAAATAGCTCGAAGAATGTGCTTCATACAGATCAATTTCACTGTTGAATGTAAATTTTAACATTCTATCCAATATGCTGGCCCTGAGGTTGGAAAAGCTGTTGTCCTACATTCTGGAAGATCAGAAGGGATGTGTCAAGGGTCGTAGCTCCTCCAACAATGGCATTCCAACTGGAACTCTGTCAACAAACATATCGAGTTAGACCCCATCTACCACCCCCTGAGAAAAAGAACAGAAAATAGTGTCACCACAGGAAATGACACCATCAACCCAAAGAAACCCAAACATATAAATAGAAAGCAGGAATTATCAGCAGCGCTTTGCCCAGAGGCTCACTGAAAATGTTACCTAGTAGGGTGATGAAACGTCTGGAAGTGAACTTTTCAGCTCAGCGAGCAAACATTCACCCAGAACTCAATCTGAGCTACAAATCTTCTCAAAACCCACTCCTCCAACAATATCAGGTGGGTATTGAACATAGTGCAGGTATGCCAGCAAAGATTGATCCCGGGTTTGGTGATCGCCCTAGACGCAGAAAAGGTGTTTGACCGGATAGAATGGCTGTACCTATTTGGGGGTCCTAGAGCGGTTTGGTCTGGGAGGATCCTTTGCTAGATGGGGGATGGTGTTGTATAATGATCCTAAGGCAGCAGTCATCACAAACGGCACTATGTCAGATAACTTTAATATTGGGAGAGGTAATCGACAGGAGCATCCTCTTTCACTGCTGCTATTTACCTTGGCAATTGAGCCATTAGCTGAGGTTATCAGGAGGGATCCTGAAATAGTGGGGCCAGGGCTGGGAATAGGGGAGCATAAGATCACCCTATATACTGATGACGTCCTTTTAACTTGGGCCAATCTGGAGGAGTCAGTTCCTCAATTGATTCAAACAATTAATGTATTTGGCACTTTTTCGGCCTACAGGATCAACTTTACAAAATCAGAAGCCGGTTGGGGGATTAGTGGAGGTGCCTGATCTGAATGATGGAATGCAGTTCCTGTATAGACGGTCGTCAAAAAGTTTTTTGTATTTGGGAATTTTTATTACCCCTGTCTTCCACCAGCTATGTAAAGCTACCTATGTACAACTCCTGGAGAGGATAAAACAGGATTTGCAGCGGTGGGAGGGATTACCGTTATCACGGGTAGGCCGAACAGCCCTGATTAAAATGAATGTTCTTCCTCGCCGGTTATACCCCATGAGAATGCTCCCATTGTTGCTCCCAAATGAGTATTACTGAGGCTCAATGGTTGGCTGGATTCTTTTATTTGGTGTCACAGACACCCCCTAATTAAGTTTACCAAATTGCAGCTCTCGCAGGGTGAGGGAAGGTGGACCTTCCGGACTTGAAGAGTTATCAAATAAGTGCTTTGTTAGCATATCTGGGTTACTGGGCACGGGGGCATTCAGGGTTGATTTGGCTTGACTTTGAAGCCTTGCAGTTGAGATGCCCCCCAGTCAATCTATTATTCATGGATAAGATAAAATCCGTGACTGAGCAGTGTAAGAGTCCAATCATTTTAAATACGGTGAAAGCCTGGAGGATAATAAGGCAAGACAAGAGCAATTGGCTGAAGACTTCACCATTTACCCCTGTTGGTGGGAGCCCAAGGATTTAAACCTGGGACAATGAACTCTGGCTTTAAGACATGGGAGAATAAGGGAATCGCCTCTCTGGGAGATTTATTTGAGCGGGAGGTCTTGATGTCATTTAGCCAGCTAGGTCAGAAATACGGATTGTCTAATGGGGACCTTTTCTGGTACTTTCAGATAAGGGATTATACACAGAGGAAAACCACGCTCCTGGCTCAGCTTTACAGGTCAGACATGGAGAAAAGAGTGCTCTGGTATACGGGTGCTCTTTCATTTCGTACTTTGTATAATTTACAGAAGGGATGTGCCTTAGGTGATGTGGAGGGACTCTGTAGGACGTGGAATTGGAAGCTAGGAGAGGATATTTCACTGGAAGTATGGGAAGATACTTGGGAAAATGTAAGGAAAATTTCAATATGTAACAAAGCACAGGCCATGCAATTGAAGATTTTACACAGGGCTCATATGGGTGCGACAGAAAGGCTAGCTAAGTTCAAGAGAAGAGCATCACCAGGGTGTCCCAAGTGTAAAATTAGTATAGGCACTCTCACACACTGCTGTTGGTCATGTTGTAAGATCCAGAGATACTGGAGTCCTATAGTAAGGACATTCTGGGGATTGAAGTTAAAGCGGATCCGGTATTTCTTCTGGGGTTGCCAAATTTGCCCTCTCTGGGGAAACACGGGAAGAGACTGTATAACATTCTTACCCACTGTGCAAGGAAGAACATTTTAACATTGGAAAAAACCCCAGGTCTTATGGGGTAGCGTCAGCTTGTGATGGAGCAACTCCCCCAAGATTACCTCACAAATACGGTGCTCCACAAAACGGAGCAGTTTTACAAGACGTGGCAGCCCTTTCTAAATTATACTGTTGCAGACTTATCAGCAATATTAATTAGGACCTTGGTATAGCCGTGGGAATATGTCTGGGTGCCCATGGGGCCCTGGGAGGGGGAGGCTGGGGGAAAAGAATATGGCTACAATTGTAGTTTAGTTTAAGCTAAGTAGATACGTTCTAAGTAGATACGTAGGCAGTTCATTATTAATAATATCGTGATATGACATGGTTGTACTGCATCTATTTTTCTGTTTTTTTGTATATAGATGTTTTATAAAAGATTTGAAAGTTTCTAATAAAAATATTTCTTAAAAAAAGACATTTTCTTGCCTTCCCCCATAACTGTTTTTAACATTGAAAAGTCGGATGAACTCAGCTTTGAATATATTCAATGACCCCCTAACTGTAGGTAAACATTCCCACTTCTGAACCCAATTCCTCTTGCTATTATACCACTTGCCTTGCTCATTGATTGTTGCACCTATGTGACAACTGGCATTGACTGGAGTAGAAAGCCCGAGTAGAAGGTAGCTAAGACATCTTTGTACATCCACACATCATTCCTGATGAAGGGCTTGTGCCCAAAATATTGACTTTCCTGCACCTCGGATGCTGCCTGACCTGCTGTGCTTTGCCAGCGTCACTCATCCCAATATATCACCAATTAAACAATGCATCTCCTTTCTGGTTTTATTTCACAGAGAAAGGCTATAACTTCACACTGTTACTGCATTTGCCATGTGCTTGCCAATTAAGACTCAGACCTGAACCAACTTTGCTGCAAGTCAAGAACTGAACTCCGGAATGAAAGAATAACTAGGAAAAGGGGCTGAGAGAAAAAAAAAACGTGTTGTACTCACAGACGTTGGAGAGAAGAAGGTGCAGTCTGGAGTGAAGCTCAACCTTCATTGAGAGAGAGAGTGAGTAGTAGGAGGACCACACTCCTTCCGGTCCTCCACCGCTTCCCATTGGCCAATCAAAAGAATCTCGTGCGCCGCTTTCCGCGAGGAGCATGCGCAGTAGTTTGCTGACACCCGGCGTACATGCGCAGTGCTCGCTGACACCGAGAAGCATGCGCATTATGCCCAGTGGAGATGCTGGTGTAACTGACAGATTTTCAGTGTCCAAATACCAATAAGAGAAAAAGAAAAGGCTGGAGCCAATTTTTTTTTTTTGTTTCCCTGGGGCTCAACGTTTTATTCCTTTTGCATTTTGTCTGGCTGCTCAACTTTTGTATGTCTTTTCCCCTGGTTGAGGAAATCCGAAACCGATGGAGTAACCTTTTCACGCAGAGTGTTGGTATATTAATGGAATGAGCTGCCAGAGGCAGTCGTCGCGGCTGGTACAATTACAACATTTAAAAGGCATCTGGATTGGTATATGAATAGGAAGGGTTGAGAGAGATATGGGCCATATGGATCACTAGATTAATTTAGGATATGTAGTCGGCGTGGACCGAAATGTTTGTTTGCATACTCTTCAACTCTCCGACTCTATTTCTACGTATTCTGAACCAATTCCACAAGACTAGGAATAGGCCATTCCACCCTTACAGCCTGTCCTCAATTGTGGCCTAACTGCACAGATTTCAATGCAAGTTTCAGAAGATGTCTGAACCTGTTTTTAAACAATTGAATATGCTTTCAGACTTTACTGGTGTTTCTGAATACATCATTTTAGCTACTCTCATTGTTAAAGATCTGCCATTTCTCACGCTTCCCCCGCCCCCTCTTCTCCCGGGTAAAATCATCACCATCCATTCTCTCTCTATCCTTAGAAGGGCTTGATACAGCGATCAAAGAGGGCTCGAGGCACAAGAAAGGACTGGAAGGGGGCTTTGCAGAGAGAGAAATTGGACAGGGGGGCAGAGGCTGGAGGCAAGTGAGAGAGAGAAATGGACAGGGGGAACAGAGTATCAGGGATAGAAAAGCCTGGGCGTGCACAAAGTGGCGGGCAGAGAATGGGGGTAGAGGGTTTGGGAGGAGAGAAATGGGGGGTGCAGAGTGTGAAGCGAGGTAAATTGGGGG
>NC_057753.1:10605277-10621572 GCF_004010195.1 Chiloscyllium plagiosum
TGAGATAGAGAGAGAAGGGATTGGAAGCTAGGGATAGCGAGAGAGAATGGACGGGGGTGCTATGGGTGGCGGTGGGGGAATGGACGGGGGGCCACCGTGGAGATGATTGGGTCTCGACCTACTGCATCAAGAGTGGTGAATGCATCTCACCCACTCCCAGTATACCCTTCTCTGCACACGTGCAGTGCAGAGTTTTGTGAATGACACGAGAGAGAGTCTGGAACACTGTGCGCAGTCACCACCACATCCTGACATCAGCAAACCACTGCCTTTTGTTTTAAAAACTGAAGAGAAGATGACATGTGCAATATACTAGGGATGGCAAGAAGTGGCTGGGAAACTGAACCAAGAATCAGCACTTTCAAGAGCTGGGCAAAAACAGGAGGATAGAAGGATGAATTCTGGTTGGAATGCATTGAAAGGTGGAGGAATTGGGAGACAGAGATTTCAGGGAAAAGATAGAGAAGGCTGTTCCGTACAAACCAGAATTCTCTCTTCCTATTTTCTGCCCTGCACTGACAGCAGTGATTTTAGATTAGATTAGATTAGATTATTTACAGTGTGGAAACAGGCCCTTCGGCCCAACAAGTCCACACCGCCCCGCCGAAGCGCAACCCAGCCATACCCCTACATTTACCCCTATCCTAACACTACAGGCAATTTCGCATGGCCAATTCACCTGACCTGCACATCTTTGGACTGTGGGAGGAAACTGGAGCACCCGGAGGAAACCCATGCTGTACTCTCTTCTCATAAGGTATTAGCAGAAGAGGATCTGCTGTTCAGGCATTCACACAAAATTTACTCAGGGCCTAAATATCAGCAGGAAAAATGTTTGCAGGAAATGATTTAAACATCAACGTGACTTGAGAAACCATGTGATTACATGCAGCATGTGTGAGAGTGCTCCAAGGTTCAGATTGTGGAAAGAATTTTCCTTTTTTATATTATTCCTTTCTTTCTCCCTAAATTTCCCAGACATCAGGAGGTATCAATTGCGTTCCCTGCTGTCCTTTGCCTGTGATTGGGTAGGTAATGATCCAAACTCAATATGGCTGGATATTGAGGCCTCTCAAGCAAAGTACCCTCTTAATAACCTATAGTTCATGGATAAGATGAGGACAGTTATGGACCACTGCCGGAACCCATTGTCATTAGTACAGTCAAGGCATGGAGGGCGATGCGTCAGAGTGAGGGTTGTTTATCCAAGACTTCGCTACTTACACCTATAGTTGGCATGCCAGGGTTCCGACCAGGAATGATGGACTCAGGGTTCAAACTATGGGCAGTGAGAGGAGGTTCTAGTTTGGGAGATTTATTTGATGGAGAGGTTATGATGTCTTTTGAGCAACTAAGCCGCAAATCCGGCTTACCCTGCAGAGACCTTTTCTGTTTTTTTCAGGTTAGGAATTGCATCCAGAAGGAGACCACACTTCTCACTAAGCCCTATAAGCCCGATACAGAGAGGTTGTTGCTATGCTCCACAAGCACCCTTTTGGTTAGTGCCCTTTATCGCCTGCTGGGTGGCAGGGCCTGGCAGGATATTAACCGGTTATGTGAGGTCTGGGAGCAAGAGCTGGGAGTGGAGATCTCTTCTGAAACATCGGAGAACATATGGGAGAATACTCGAAAGATCTCAATTGGTAACAGGATATGTACTACGCAGTTAAAAGTTCTGTATCAAATGGGGTACGGAGGTGAACGGGTTCGATAAAAACAGAAGGACATCATCCGCGTACAATGTAATCTTGTGTGCCCTCGATCCCACTTCCGGAGCGGTTATGTGGACGTTCTGACGAATAGCCTCTGCCAGCGGCTCCATCACCAATGTAAACAACAATGGCAAGAGGGGGGCGACTACCCCTACCAATTGTAAAATTCCCAGACTTCACTCAGTTGGTGATGACTGTGGCCAGAGGGTGGCGATATAAAACCTCCACCCACCTAGCAAAGACTCCACCCAACCTGAACTGTTCTAAGACATAAAAAAGAAATGGCCATTCCACCCGGTCAATTGCTTTCTCTGCATCTAAGGAAATCACCAACCGCTGAATCAATCATTGCTTTCAAACTTGGACCACATTCAGCAACCTTCTGATATTATTAGAGGACCTATGGCCCCTTATAAAGCCTGTCTGGTCCTCTTTAATAATATGGAGCAGCGCCTCCTATGCTCCAGTGAAAAAGATCGGAGCCTCTCCTTGTAACTCAAACCCTCCAGTCCTGGCAACATCCTGGTAAATCTTTTCTGAACCCACTCCAATGGTATTATTCCTATAACAGGGTGACCAGAACTGTACTCAGTACTCTAAAAGTGGCCGTATTGACATCCTTTACAACCTCAACATGAGGTTCCAACTCCTACACTCAGTGTTGTGAATAATGAAGGCAAGTGTGCTAAACACCGCCTTAACTACTGGTGATGCAACTTTCAAAGAAATATGTACTTGAAACCTTCCCCCCCAACTGCCAGGTCTCTGTTCTACAAGATGATCCAGGGCCCTACCATTAACTGTATAGGTCCTGCCCTTGTTTATTTTACGAAAATGCAACCCCTCCCTTTTATCCACACCTCTCTTATACACACGCTCTCTCTCAGGTACACACACACACACACATACATATGTATACACCCTTTCACAGGCTTATACTCCATCACACTCTCACTTTACCAAGCATACACACATTCTCTTATTAGATTAGATTAGATTACATTACATTACAGTGTGGAAACAGTCCCTTCGGCCCAACAAGTCCACACCGACCCGCCGAAGCGTAACCCAACCATACCCCTAACACTACGGGCAATTTAGCATGGCCAATTCACCTAACCTGCACATCTTTGGACTGTGGGAGGAAACTGGAGCACCCGGAGGAAACCCACACAGACACGGGGAGAACGTGCAAACTCCACACGTTCCTGAGGAAGGTTCCTGAGGCGGGAATTGAACCCGTGCCGCCCACCATCTTGAGAATGTGACTTAAAAGTAGTTCTGGGATTTAAATATTAATGAACCGAAACCTGCAACCCATTCTAAAAGATGAAAGACTTAACAGCAATCTAGGTTGGTTCAATATATCATTTCAATTGCATGACACTAATCTTTTGCTATAACTTCTGTGCCTTATGATCCTATTCCACAGTTACCTGATGAAGGAGCAGTGTTCCAAAAGCTAGTCCTTCCAAATAAACCTGTTGGACTATAACCTGGTGTTATGTGATTTTTAAACTTTGTTTCGAGTCAACACAGCCCATACGTCCCACTGCAGGCAGTAAACTTTACAATGCTGATGAAACGATGCAGTACCTGCAGAGATGACGAACTTAACAGCTTCTAACAATACTAGCTACTGATTCACTAGCTCCTTTTGATACATGACATTGGAAACATAGTGCAGGAAGCTGAAAGAAATGAGCAGCTTTCAAAGAAAAACCGGTGCATCTCATAGATTTCAATGTCTGAGTCCAATGGTAAGTTCAGGTAACCTTTATTGTGACCCAACTTTGTTACAGCTTCAGATTTCCCCAGCAAAAAGGCATATGAAAAGTAGCTTATTTCATTTTAAAACAGCTCAAGGTCAAAGCACACACACTCCCCATCCCCTATTTTCTTTACTATTGGTTGTCCCTTTGTAATTGGATCCTTGGTACAGCCTTAACCCACAGGAAGTATTGCCTCACTCAGCAATTTCAACCTATTCTCTATGTCCAAGTAAATTTCTCCCCACTCATTTCCCAGGCATGAGGGAGGGCAGTCAAGAGTCAGCCACATGGCTGTGGGTCTGGGGTCACGTGTAGGCCACACCGGGTAAAGGATGCAGCTGGGATGACCAAGTGAATCCTTTCTCACAACAGCAGTTTCCTTCCCTGAAAAGGACATGAGTGAATCAGATGGGGATTTTCGTTTTTGCCCTGAAAACTGTTTCATCATTAGATTCTGAATTCCAGATTTCTGACCAAATTCCAATTCCGCCACCTGCCACGGCGGGATTTGAACCCAGGAGTCTCCAGAACTGGGTCGATAGTCCAGCTGATAATGGCACTCGGCCACTGTTCCTTCAATTCCCCTGCGATGGCACGTGTACTCGCTGGTGCCTCCGCAGGTGGGAGGAGCTGGTGAAGCCCTTCCCGCACAGAGAGCAGGTGAGCAGGTTGTTTCCGGTGTGGACCCGCTGGTGGGTCAGCAGGCCAGAGGAATCGATGAATCCCTTCCCGCACTCTGAGCAGGTGAATGGCCTCTCCCCAGTGTGGACCCGCTCATGCTGCCGCAAGTTGCCCACATGACTGAAGCCTCTCCTGCACACGGGGCACGTGAATGGCTTCTCCCCCGTATGGACCCGCTCATGTGTCTGCAGGTTGCCCATCCGACTGAATCCCTTTCCGCACACTGAACAGGTGAATGGCCTCTCCCCCGTGTGGACCCGCTTGTGGACCAGCAGGGTAGATGACTGAGCAAACCCCCTCCCACACACGGGGCACGTGAACGGCTTCTCTCCCGTGTGGACCCGCTCGTGCGTCTGCAGGTTGCCCATCCGACTGAATCCCTGCCCGCACATGGAGCAGGTGAATGGCCTCTCCCCAGTGTGAACTCGCTGGTGTGCCAACAGGTTGCACAGCCAACTGAATCCCTTCCCACAGTCGGTGCAGGAGAATGGCCTCTCCCCGGTGTGAACGCGTCTGTGAGTTTCTAGCACTGAGGGGGAAGGGAATCCTTTCCCACAATCCTCACATTTCCACGGTTTCCCCATGGGGAGAGCTTTCCTTGTGTCGCTTTGGGTTTGAAATTACAAACAAAATACGTCCACAGTCTCTTCCCCACCGTGAATGGTGAGATTTTGATCCCCCAAGCTGAGCAAATGGTTTGAAGCAGCTTTTACAGTCAGCACACTGAATCTCCCTCACTTTCTGCCACACCAGTTTCCAAAAACTCTCAAGCAGACAAAAGCAAACGTTTCTTCTCGATTTGAACAGTTGCTGATATTCAAGTCCCCATGAATCAAGTGGTTCTGTCAAAAGTTAATGTATCAATTGCTTCCAGATTTCTTTCCGCATGTCTTCCTGCAAAAGAAATTCACAAAATAAGTGATCACTGTCAGTACAGTTAAATAAACATAACATAGATGGCAATTCCTGTAGATTGCTAGATGCCTGATCACATATTATCTAGGACACAGAAACCTGAAAACCCTCATGCAGCCAGATAGCCTTAAGCGTGTATGGAAGAAAACTTCATTTTTGGTGACAATGACCTGGAACAAGCTGCCTACGAAGGTGCTGGAAATGGAGCTGAATCAAGGACATGCTAATGAAATGTCAAGGCTGCCTGAGAAAAGAAAACCATTAAAGTTGCTGAATGATTTCCTGCTGTCCTATTAAATAAAAAAAAGACAAGAAATACAGGATGTGACTCCATTGCTGCATTAGAAGGTGAAGAATAATTACAAAGAAGCTTTTACAATAGCCAATAATATCAGATATGAAGCAACATTTTATACCAACGTGCCAATCCCTTAAATGCTGCTCAGTTCCATGAGAAACTACTCTTTTAATTGTGAACATGAAGAAAGAAACGATCCTTTTCTAGGGTGCAAACTGTACACAGCCATACTGAGGGAATACACAATTAAAATACCTTTAAGAGGGACAGACAGCATCTGTGCAAAGTCTGCTCCCTCCCTGGATTCACTCCGTTTGCAACATGTGAAGTGTCTCCCTCCTCTCTCTATCTCTCCCTCCCTCCCAGGATGAGGAAAGGAAAGGGGGAGACATTGCTTTGCTCACAGATGTTGCCCAGAAGGAGAGAGTTTCACTCTGAAGCTGACAGAGCTGCTTCTGCGTTGGGATGTTCACGGGGGAGATGCTGGAGAAACGTCTGCAGCTGAGGCACGTAGGGAGAGGATGACACTTTGCAAACTCCCTTCACTCTCCTCCAAGTCAATATGGTTCAAGTTCAAGCAAAGCAGGGGGTTTCATTTTAGCTTCACATTCATAGAAAACCTCACCCTTTGTGAATCCAACATTTTACTCTCCCCTCCACTACGCTCTGAGAGTTCGTTGTCATTCATTGTTGTTCAGTGGATTACCCAACATACCAGGAGCCCCCCCTCAGACTCTCAGTCTCACTACCTGGGACACCAATATACAGACTAGCCAAGGAACTCCATCAAAGATTAAAACACCTAGTAGAAGACTCACACCACTCAATTCAATCTATCCAAGAATTTCTGAACACCAAAGACACCGAGATAGAAGAGGATGGTCTACATTGATGTAACAGCCATGTTCACATCCATTAACATTAATCTGGCCAAAGAAACACTGAATACACTACTGGAAGAACCAAAGACACAAACACCAAACAGTGCCCAACTTTATCAGCAAAGAGAACACTGTCAAGCTGCTGGACATGTGCCTTACCACCCACTTCACATTCAATAACAAGATCTAAAAACTAATCAATGGAACACACATGGGATCACCAACATCCTAGCAGAAACAGTAATGCAGACTCTCAAACAAACAGCCCTGCCAGCTATCCAACCCAAACTTTGAGATGATGCATGGATACCTTTGTCATCACAAAATGCAACAAATTAGAAGAAACCTATAATACCATTAACAATAGCCTAACTGGCATAAAATTCACAAAAAAGAGAACAAAGTGCCATTCCTAGATCCCACAGTAGAGCGAACAGTCAATGGGGAACTTCAAACCAATGTCTACAGGAAAATGACACACATGGACCAAATACTTAACTACAGAAGCAATCATAACACCCACAAACGAGGCTGCATCAGGACATTATTTCAACAAGCCACCACACACCGCAGCACAGAGAGACTACGAACAGTAGAAGAGAAATACCTACACAGCACATTCAAGAAGAACAGGTACCCAATAAACCCAGTCCACCCATTTCTCAACAACAAACCCAAACAACCAGACACGACACACCCAGAAACCCGGGCCACATTACCTACCATCAAAGACATCTCTGAAATGACTTCCAGACTACTCAGACCTCTTGGCATCATGGTAGCCCACAAACCTACCAACACACTCAACAGCAGTGAATGAACTTAAAAGAGCCCACACAAACAGCCACCAAAATGAATGTAATTTACAAAATACCATGCAAGGAATGTAATGAAGATCACCTCAGACAAACGGACAGAAAACTAGCCACCAGAATACATGAACATCAACCAGCTGCAAAAAGACATGACCCACTATCACGAGTATTTCTACTTACAGATGAAGAAGGATACTACTTTGACTGGGACAACACACCCATCCTAAGACAAACTAAACAGGATTGCTCAAAGCATGGCATTCCAACTAGAAGTCCATCAAGAAACACATTGATAATGGACCCCATGTACCATCCTCTGAAAAAAAGAATCGGAAATGGTAAGACACTAAGAAACCAAAACACACAAATAGAAAGCAGGACATAACACCAGTGCTTCAATGGAGGCTCACTGATGATGTTACCTAGTTAGATGACAAAACATCTGAAAGTGAACCTTCTAGATCAGCGAGCAAACGTACATCCAGAATGAGGAAATTCCAGCTGACACAAGCGCTGCCACAGGGTCGGAATTCTCTCTCAGAAATGACAGGCTTAATGGTGCCCTCACCAAGATGGCCGCCCGCGCTCCCCGCCCCAACACAACAGGCGCCTGACCCTCACCAAGATGGCGGCCCGTTGCCCGGCCAACACGGGAGCTCCTTCGCCGGTGATGTAAACATTGGGGCTGTTGTTGCTTTTATTCGCGGCCTGAGGCCTCCCCCTCGGAGTTTATAAACTCCCCAGTCTCCTTGCCCGGCCAACACGGGAGCTCCTTCGCCGGTGATGTAAACATTGGGGCTGTTGTTGCTTTTATTCGCGGCCTCAGGCCTCCTCCCCCTCGGAGTTTATAAACTCCCCAGCCTCCCTCCTCCCGCGGGTCCCAATCCTACCCTGTCTCACTGTCTCCTCTCCCCGGGGGCAGGAGCCAGCTCTTGGCGCTCGGGGCCCGGCGACCTCCCCGGGATGTTCCCGAAACCTGGTCCTGTTCTGAAGGAGGGTCACCGGACCCGAGACGTTTCCTCGGATTCTCTTGACACATGCAGCCAGGGCTGCTCAGCTTTTCCAGCGGCTCCTGTCCTTGCTCCTTCAGCCGCCGGCGCCATTCCTCCCCCACACTCAGTCACACTGTCTTTGTCTCACTGCAGCACCCGCACTGCACATGCGCCAACACACAAAGGGCTCGGTGCACAGCCCGTGACGTCACTGTGTAGCGGGCGTGGGTCGAACTGTCATCCAACCAATCGGAGACAACGGGGGCGGGGCGAATGTGTTCCTCGCCCCAGTCACCTGAATGATGTTTTACAGATTACATTACAGTGTGGAAACAGGCCCTTCGGCCCAACAAGTCCACACCGACCCGCAGAACCCATCCATACCCCTACATTTACCCCTTACCTAACACTACGGGCAATTTAGCATGGAAACTGGAGCACCCGGAGGAAACCGACGCAGACACGGGGAGAACGGGCAAACTCCACACAGTCAGTCGCCTGAGGCGGGAATTGAACCCGGGTCTCTGGCGCTGTGAGGCAGTAGTGCTAACCACTGTGCCACCCACATTAATTTTTAACGTAGTTGCAATTTCATCAACAGATGCCTAAGGGAAAGACAACGGAACGAGGACATGCCGCAACCCAAAGGACTAGCCACACTACCATACATCAAGAACATCTCTGAAATGACAGCCAGACTACTGCGACCACTAGGACTTATAATAGCACACAAACCAACAGCCACTCTCAGACAACAACTCACCAGAACGAAGGACCCGATACCCAGCATGAGCAAAACAAATGTAGTGTACAAAATCCCATGCAAGGACTGCACAAAACACTACATAGGACAAACAGGAAGACAGCTAACGATCCGCATCCACGAACATCAACTAGCCACGAAACGACACGACCAGCTATCCTTAGTAGCCACACACGCAGACGACAAGCAACATGAATTTGACTGGGACAACATTACCATTACAGGGCAAGCGAAACAAAGAACAGCCAGGGAATTCCTAGAAGCATGGCACTCATCCACAAACTCCATCAACAAACACATCGACCTGGACCCAATATACCGGCCACTACAGCGGACAGCTGAAACTGACAACCGGAAGCGGCAGGGACAGGCCACTATAAATGCCGGAGGAAACACCACAGAAGCGCTTCACAGGAGGCTCCCAAGCACTGAGGATGTCACCTAGACAGGGGACGAAACGTTTGCAACAACAACTTCCAGCTCGGCGAAAAGAACCACAGCAACGAGCACCCGAGCTACAAATCTTCTCACAAACTTTGAACTTTTTCAGTCTTTTCCGAAATGTTATTCCAGACCTCTGGAAGGCTCAAACATTGGAAAACTTTCAAACATAAACAAAGGGATACTAAAAAATGAATAAAGGTAACTTACAAAAGAAACCTAGCAGTAAATATCAAAAAACTTCTGTTGGTATGCTAAAGGGAACAGAATCGATAAGTGTTGGTCCCTTGGAAGATGAAATCGGTGAGTTAATAGGGGGAACACTGAAATGGCAGAGATGCTAAGTCAATACCTTTCCTCAGTTTCCAAGTTGGAGGACAATAGTACCATTCCTATTGGAACAGGCAAGAGAAACGGTAGAACTTAAACAATCAACG
The DNA here is from genome assembly GCF_004010195.1 of Chiloscyllium plagiosum. Lineage (NCBI taxonomy): Eukaryota > Metazoa > Chordata > Chondrichthyes > Orectolobiformes > Hemiscylliidae > Chiloscyllium > Chiloscyllium plagiosum. The sequence continues at coordinate 10,614,985 of NC_057753.1, forward strand.
TCTATAGGGAAGGTACACAGCAAACTATTACGATTGAGGGCAGACATATTCCCTGGGCCTACATCCCAGGGTATTATATGGACTTCAGTAAGGCATTTGACAAAATTCCCCAAGGGAGACTGGTTAGCAAGGTTAGATATCATGGAATACAGGGAGAACTAGCCATTTGGATACAGAACTGGCTCAAAGGTAAAAGCTGGAGAGTGGTGGAGGAGGGTTGCTTTTCAGACTAGCCGCCTGTAACCAGTAGTGTACGACAAGGATGGGTGCTGGGTCCACTACTTTTCATCATTTATATAAATGATGTGGATATCAATTTGAGAGGATAGTTAGTAAGTTTGCAGATGACACCAAAATTGGAGGTGTAGTGGCCAGCGAAGATGGTTAACTCAAAGGACAACAGGACCTTTATCAGATGGGCCAAAGGGCTGCGGAGTGGCAGATGGAGTTCAATTTAGATAAATATGAGGTGCAGTATTTCGGAAAAGCAAATCAGAGGAGGACTTATACACTTGATACTACCAGCCTCCACCACTTCCTTTGGCAGCTTGTTCCACACATGTTCCATACCTTCTGTGTGAAAATGTTGCTAATCAAGTTCCTTTTAAATCTTTCCACTCTCACCTCAACCTTATGATCTCTCGTGCTTTAAGGTTTACCGGCAGTAAGTGTGCTGAGCAGGGAGCCCAGTGAAGGGTTTAGGTGGGTTTTGTTTTAATCTGCTCATTTCTTTCAGCCATCAACAGTATAGTTTCAACGTTGTGAGTCAGAAGGAGTGTGAATCGGTAACTGACAGTGTGAGAAGCCTTATGATTTTCAGTATTGCAGGTATTGCATTGTTTCATCAGTATTGTAAAGTTGACTGGTAGCAGCAGGAGGTGCGGGCTGTATTCACTAGAAACGATGAAGCAGTTAGTTAACACACATACGAGAGGGCAGAGTAGGGTTTGTCTATTGATTTTCAGAAGGTAGGTGGTTCTGGGTGCTGTGTTCCAGGGCAAACACAACTGCAATATATCATAGAAGCCCTACATCATGGAAGCAGGCCATTCGGCCCATCACGTCCATGTTGACCCCTCCGAAGAGCATGCCACCAGCCCACATCTCCCACCCTACCAAGTCATTTCTGCTTGTGGGTTAGACTAGGACGAGTGGACGTGGCTTTGTTATTAGGGGAAGTAGATTTAGGACAGAGATGAGGAGGAACTGTTTATCCCGGAGAGTCATGAATCTATGGAATTCTCTACCCAAGGAAGCAGTAGAGGCAACTTCATTAAGTAAGCTCAAGACACCGTTAGATGGGCATTTGCATGCTACGGGAATTAAGAGTAGTCAGGATAATGCAGGTAGGAGGAGCTGAGACAATGGATAGATCAGCCACGATCTTAATGATTGGCAGAGCAGCCTGGATGGGCCAAATGGCCTTCTCCTGCTTCAATTACTACAAATAGAGAACCCTGTATTTCCCATTGGCTAACCCAGCAAACCTGCACAACCCTGGACGCTGTGGGCAATTTAACATGGCCAAGTCAATCAAGGCAGATGAATAATTTAGTGATGTAGAAAATGAATATCAGAGAATGATAGAAAGGCACAAGGAAAATAAATCAACCTGCAATCAACACTGGATTCAAAAGATCACAAAAATTGAAGCGAAAAACAATGACCGAATGCATGCTGTACTACAACAAAAGTGAGTGAATTGACTGCACACATTGAAGAGAATAATTATAATTTGAGACTCCTCACAGATACATGGCTTCAGGATGAGAAGGACTGGATCCTGAATATCGGGGGGGGGGGTAGTCAAATGGGAACCTAAGTAAAAGTAGAGGGTTGCCACTGCTAATCAAAGCACTGATTAGTCTGGCGTCAGGTGAGATTTCAGGTCCTGATCTCCCTGTTCCCCCAGAGTTAGATGTCATCTGTTCTCAGCTCTGCTGGGTTTCTGTTGAAGCTTTGACCCCCTTTTACACCTTCTGGAACAATGAAACATTCAGTCGATCAAGGCCCAATCCACAATCTCCGAGCCTGTCAACCATGCAGACAAAGAGTGTCATCATAGCAGCAAATAAAACAAGAAAAATGAAACAGTATTAAAAATCAGTAGGTGCTAGTACTTAATGATTGTTCATTCAGCAGTAAACCAGAAATAGTGGTCTCCTAGGATTCTCATAGTTGTTTCTTGAGGAATTTTCCCTCCCTTACATCTAACTATTAGTACCCAGCTATGACTTATAACAATATTTACATAATCAGAAACGAAGCATATTTTATCAAATAAACAGGTACCAGCACAGAAATAGACTTTTTGATCCAACACATCCATGCTGACAAGCTATCCAGTATAAATCCATTTCCATTTGCCAGCATTTGGTCCACATCACTCCAAACCCTTCCTATTCACATACTCACCCAGATGTTTTTTAAATGTTATCATTGCACCAGCCTCCACCACTTCCTCTGGCAGCTCATTTCCATACACGCACCGCCCTCTGTGTGAAAAAGTTGCCCCTTTGGTCCTTTTAAAATATTTCCCCTCTCTCCTGAAACCCATGCCCTCTGGTTCTGGACTTCACCACCCTGGGGAAAAGAGCTTTCCCATTTAGCCCATCCATGCCCTTCAGGATTATATAAACATCGATAAGATCACTCCTCAGCCTCTGATGCTCCAAGGAAAACAGTCCCATCCTATTCAGCCTCTCCTTTTACCACAATTCCTCCAACCCTGGTGACATCCTTATCAATCTTTTCTGCATCCTTTCAAGTTTCACAACATCCTTCCTATCCTGTAGCAGGGAGACCAGAATCGAATGCACTATTCCAAAAGTGGCCTTACCAATGTCGTGTACAGCCACAACATGACCTTTCAACAACTGTACTCAATGCTCTGAGCAATAAAGCCAAGTGTACAAACTATCTTTACAATCCTGTCTATCTGTGACTCCACTTCTAAGGAACAATGAATCTGCGATAGTCATACAGTATGGAAACAGACCTTCTGGCCAACCAGTCCATGCCAGCCATAATGTCAAATTAAACTAGTGTCTCCTGCCTGCTCCTGTATCCCTCCAAGCCTTTCCTATTCATGTACTTATCCAAATATCTTTTAATTGTACCTTCATCCACCACTTCCTCAGGACGTTTATTCCACACATGAACCACATGCTGTGTAAAATTAGTATTTGAATGGCAAGGATGAGGTTGAATTGAAATCGTTCATAAAAAAACTGTTTCGACCAAACCCCCTACAGAAGGTATGGGAGCAACTCCAACTCTGGAGTCTCTCAAATCACTATTTCCATGGAGTGGAGGGGAGTGAAGTGTTGGATTCACACAGGAAGAGATTGTCTGTGAGCGTGAAGCTAAAATTAAACACCGTGCTTTGTTTGAACTCGAACCGCATTGACTTGGAAGAGAGCGAAGGTTTTGCAAAGTGTCCTCCCCTCCCCACGTGCCTCAACTGCAGGGCAGCGCAGGCACAGTGCGGGTCCACTGTCCGACCCCCCCCCCGGCTGACGTCACAAAGTGGAAGTGGCCCTGTCAGTTTCAGAGTGAAGCTCCCTCTCTCTGGGCAACGTTTGGGAGCAAAGCAATGTCTCCCCCTTTCCATTATTCGTTCTGGAAGGGAGGGGAGGAGGTGGGGTAGAGGCAACTTGTAGCAACTGGGGTGAATCCAGGGAGGGAGCAGACTCTGCCAATGTGCTCAGGTGCTCTCTGTCCCTCTCAAAGGTATTTTCATTGTGTATCCCCTCAGTTTGGCACGTATACAGTTTGCACCCTAGAAAAGGATTGCTCCTTTCCTCCTGTTCACAATTAAAAATGTAGTTTATCATGGAACTCAGCAGCTTTTAAGGGATTGGAACGTTGATATAAAATGTAGACGTATTTTGCTTCATATGGTGTCTATCTGACATTGCTGGCTGTTGTAAAAGCTTCTTTGCAATTATTCTTCATCTTCTAATGTAGTAAAGGACTTACGTCATGGATTTCTGATCTTTATTTTATTTAATAGGACAGCAGGAAGTCATTCAGCACCTTTAGAACATTGAACAATACAGCACAGAACAGGCCCTTCGGCCCATGATGTTGTGCCGAACATTTGTCCTAGCTTAAGCACCCATCCATGTACCTATCCAATTGCCGCTTAAAGGTCGCCAATGATTCTGACTCTGCCACTCCCACAGGCAGCGCATTCCATGCCCCCACCACTCTTTGGGTAAAGAACCTACCCCTGCCATCCCCCTATACCTTCCACCCTTCACCTTAAATTTATGTCTCCTTGTAACACTCTGTTGTACCCGCGGAAAAAGTCTCTGACTGTCTAATCTATCTATTCCCCGATCATCTTATAAACCTCTTTCAAGTCACTCCTCATCCTTCGCCATTCCAATGAGAAAAGGCCTAGCACTTTCAACCTATCCTCATACGACCTAGTCTCCATTCCAGGCAACATCTTACAGATCCACCCTACCCATTCCAGCTATTTCTGCTGGTGGGTGAGACCAGGATATGGGGTATAGGCCTCAAGATTGGGGGAGTAGATTTGGACAGAGATGAGGAGGAACTGCTTTTCCTGGAGAGTAGTAAATCTTTGGAATTCTCTGCCCAAGGAAGCAGTAGAGACAACTTCGTTAAGTATATTCAAGACACAGTTGGATGAGGTTTTTGCATGGTAGGGGAATTAAGGGTAGTCTGGATAATGCAGGTATGACGAGCTGAGACAATGAATCAATCAGCCATGATCTTAATGTACGGCAGAGCAGGTTCAATGGGCCAAATAGCCTACTCCTATTACTGTGAACTCTAACCCTGCATTTCCCATGGCTAACCTGTATATGCCCGGACACAATGGGCAGTTTAGCATGGCCAATCGGAATGGAGGCCGGTAAGCGATGTAGTGATGTGGAAAATGAATGTCAGGAAACGATAGGGACAAGGAGGATAAATGTACCGGCAATCGAAGCTGGATTGAAACGATCATTTAAAAAAAAACTAAAATCTCAGTATCTGAATATGTGCTGCATTTTAACAAAACTGAATGATTTGATTGCATACATTGAATTATGATCTGAGACTCCTTACAGGATGACAAGGATTGGATCCTGAATATCGAGGGGGTACGTGCCATTCAAGTCGAATAGGAAGCTAGGTAAAGGTAGAGAGTTGGCACTGCTAATCAAAGCACTGATAACATGGTGGTATTGCCCTCTCACCCTAAACTAATGCCCCCTGGTTTTGGACTACCCCCCCCCCCCAAACCTGGGGAAAAGACCTTGCCTATTTCCCCTATCCGTCCCACTCATGATTTTATAAATCTCTTCACGTCTACCCTCTGCCTCTGATGGCCAAGGGACAACAGCCCCATCCTATTCAGTCTCGCCTTATACCACAAACGTCCAACCCTGGCGACTTCCTTATCAATCTTTTCAAGTTTTACGATATCTTTCCTATCCGGTAGGAGGGTGACCAGAATCGAATGCAATATTCCAAAAGTGGCCGAACCAATATCCTGCACAGCTGCAACATGACCTCCCAACTCCTACACTCAATGCATTCAATGGGCCAAGTGGCCTCTTTCTGCACTGCAGAGGTTTTATGATTTTAATTGATGTAAAATGTCGACTTATGTAAAATATAAATTGCTTCATATGATGTAGGTTGCTGTATTTCTTGTCATTGATTTTATTTAAAAAGGTCAGCATTCAGCAACTTTACCAGCTTTCTTTTCTCAAGTAGCCTTGAGAAAAGTAATGGACCCAACGCCGATCCTTATGGTGCACACTGGTCACAGGCCTCCAGTCTAAAAAGCACCCTTCCACCGCCACCCTCTGTCTTCTACCTTTGAGCCAGAACTTGCAGAACTATTTTTGCAGATACATTTAATTTTGCTCGAAGTGCACAATCTGCAGGCAGTCAATCCATTAATATTTTATAAATTCCTACTTTGGAAGTAGAACCAGTCTGACTCAACATTAGGAGAGAGACAGGCTCTAACCTCACACCTTTAATACATCGCCTGAGCTGAAATGTCATCTTCAAGTTACGTCGAGAACGTTACCTTTAAGTAGTTCTGGGATTTACATATTAATGAACCAAAACCCACAACCCATTCTAAAAGATGAAAGATGTAACAGCAATCTAGATTTGTTCAATTCAGTTGTCTGACATTAATTTTTTGCTACAAATTCTATGTCTTGTGATCCTGCTCCACAGCTACCTGATGAAGGAGCAGCCCTCCGAAAGCTAGTGCTCCCAAATAACACCAGGTTATATTCCAACACATTTGTATGATTTTTAACTTTGTTGCTCGTGAACACAGCCCACACCTCCCGCTGATGCCAGTAACCTTTACAATGCTGATGAAATGATGCAAAGATGAAAAACTTAAGTTTTAATTTTAATCCTGTGTCTTACGATCCTGCTCCACAGCTACCCAATGAAGGAGCAATGCTCCAAAACCTAGTGCTTCCAAATAAACCTGTTGAACCATAACCTGATGTTGTGTGACTTTTAATCTTTGTTTCTCGGGAATATAACCCACACCTTCTGCCGCTGCCAGTAAACCTTACAATGCTGATGAAACAA
>NC_057753.1:10622187-10626512 GCF_004010195.1 Chiloscyllium plagiosum
TTGAAGTATACACACTTGAACCCATCTCTGTGTCCGCAAGTATTTCCAGTCAGTGCTACCCTCTCCACAGCCTCCCTACATTCTTGGACATCCTGAAAAACAGCTAACCTACTTGCTGGACTCTTACATCGGTTCCCATCCCCCTGCCAAATTAGTTTAAATCCCCCCGAAGAGTGCTAGCAAACCTACCTCCCAAGATATTGGTGCTGTTCTGGTTCAGGTGCAACCCGTCCTGCTTGGACAGATCCCACCTTCCCCAGAATGCAGTCCAATTGTACAAATACCTGAAGCCCTCCCTCCTACACCATCCTTGCAGCCACATGTTCAACTGCACTCCCTCCCTATTCCTTGCCTCACTGTCACGTGGCACCGGCAACAACCCAGAGATGACGACTCTGTCCGTCCTAGCTTTTAGCTTCCAGCCTAACTCCCTGAGGTCCTGAATGACCTCCCTATCCCTCTTCCTACCTATGTCATTGGTGCCAATGTGCACCACGACTTCTGGCTGCACACCTTCCCCCTGAAGGATTCTGAAGTCACGGTTTACTGGTTTTCTTTTCTCAAGCAGCCTTGACATTTCATTTTCATATCCTTGTTTCAACCCTATTTCTAACACTTTTGTAGGCAGCTTGTTACAGGTCATTGTCACTTAAGTGTGTATAGAGGAAAATGTTTTAAGGCTAGCTGGCTGCATGAGGGTTTTCAGGTTTCTGTGTCCTGGATAATATTTGATCAGGCATCTGGGAATCTATAGGAATTGCTACCTATGTTATGTTTATTTAACTGTACTGACAGTGGTCACTTTTGTTAATTTATTTTTGCAGGAAGACATGTGGAAAGAAATCTGAAAGCAAATGAGACATCAACTTCTGACGGAGCTACTTGATTCATTGCTTTTTTCTGCTTGAGATATTTTGGACATTGGTGTGGCAGGAAGAATACTGTGCCACCCAAGTGAGGGAGATTCAGTGCACTGACTGTTGACAGTGCTTCACACCATTTACTCAGCTTGGGGATCAAAATCTCACTCCTTGTGGTGGGGAGAGACTGTGTATACATTCTGTTTGTAATTTCAAACCCAGAGCGACACAAGGAAAGCTCCCACCATGGGGAAGCCGTGGAAATGTGGGGACTGTGGGAAAGGATTCCTTTATCCATCAGTGTTGGAAACTCCTAGACGCGTTCACACCAGGGAGATGCCGTTTACCTGCTCTCAGTGCAAGAAAGGTTTCATGAATTCTTCCAGCCTGTGTACCCACCAGCGGGTCCACACCGGGGAGAGGCCGTTCAGCTGCCCCGAGTGTGGGAAGGGATTCAGTCAGATGGGCTTTCTGCAGACGCACCAGCGGGTCCAAACGTGTGCCGTGTGCGGGAAGGGGTTCACTCAGTCAACTGAACTCATGATCCACCAGAGCGTCCATACCTGGGAAAGGCTATTCATCTGCTCAGAGTGTGGGAAAGTCTTCAATCGACTGTGCACCCTGCAGACCCACCAGTGTGTCCACATCAGGCAGAAGCTCACATGCTCAGTGGGTGGGAGGCGGTTCGCTCATTCATCTACACTGCTGATCCACAAGCAGATCCACACCGGGGAGAAGCCATTCACCTGCTCTGAGTGCGGGAAGGGATTCATGAATTCGTTCACCCTGCTGAGGCACCAGCATGTCCACACCGGGGAGAGGCCATTCGATTGGTCCGAGTGTGGGAAGGGGTTCACTTGTTCATCTACATTGCTGACCCACAAGTGAGTCCATAGCGGGGAGAGGCCATTCATCTGCTCAGAGTGCGGGAGGGGATTCCTGAATTATTCTGCCCTGCTGACCTACCAGCGGGTTCGCACTGGGGAGACACCATTCACCTGCTCTCAGTGCGGGAAGGGCTTTACCCAGTCCTCCCACCTGCGGAGACACCAGCGAGTTCACAGGCCATCGCAGGGGGATTGAAGGAGCGATGGCCGAGTGCCACTATCGACCAGACTATCAGCCCAGTTCCAGGGACTCCTGGGTTTGAATCCCATCGCGGCAGATGACGGCATTGGAATTTGCTCAGAAAGCTGGAGTTCTGAATCTACTGATGAAACCATGTCCTTTTTCGAGAAGAAAACTGTCGTGGCAAGAATTGATTCACTCAGTCGTCCCAACTGCATCCTTTACCCAGTCTGGCCTACACGTGACTCCATACTGGTTGTGAGGGGGGGGGGGTGCGGGTGGTGGTGTTGCTTCGACCTTGAGCTGTTTCCATATGCCTTTTGCTGGGAGATCTGAAGTTGTAACAAAGTTGGGTCACAATAAAGTTTCTTAAACTTACTGCTGGACTTGGATGTATCTCTCCAGCCCCGAGATTTCTGAGCCTCATTTCTGATTTGCCCAAAACATCGATTCTCCTGCTCCTCGGATGCTGCCTGACCTGTGCTCTTCCAGCACCACATTCTTGACTTTCATTGAAAGCTGAGAGATCCAAAGGTTTCTGTTTTAAAACTGCTCATTTCTTTCAGCTTCCAGCACCAAGTTTCCAATGTCGTGTATCAGAAGGAGCAATGAATGAGTAGCTAGAATCATTAAAAATTGTAATTTTTTCAGGATTGCAGTTTCTGCATCATTTCAGTGGCATTGTAAAGTTTACTGGCAGCAGTGGCAAGTGTGGGCTGTGTTCACTAGAAATGATGTGGAGGAGCCGGTCTTGGACGGGCATGGGGTCAAGAGTGTGGTGCTGATAAAGCACAGCAGGTCAGGCAGCATCAAAGGTGCAGGAAAATCAACATTTATGTCGATTGAAGACAGATGCTACCTCAGAACACTGTGCACTTGGGTTGAATTCCAGCCTTTGGCGACTGTCTGTGTGGAATTTGCATGTTCTCCCTGGGTCTGTGTTGTTTCCGTCCCGGTGCTCCGGTTTCCTCTCTCAATTCAAAGATGTGCAGGTTAGGCGAATTGGCCATGTAAAATTGCCCATAGTGTTCAGAGATGTGTAGGTTAGGTGCATTAGTCAGGGGTAAATGTTGAGTAATGAGGTAGGAGAATAGGTCTGTGTGGGTTACCCTTCAGAGGATTGGTGTGAACTTGTTGGGCTGAAGGGTCTGTTCCCACACTGTAGGGATTCTATAAATTTATTGACCCGGTCCTGTGTCTGGGTGAAGGAGTCAGCTGATCATCCAATATGGAGTGACATGAGGACACCTGCACCACAGAAACCATGGATATGTGCAGACTGTGGGAAGGGATACAAATGCCCATCCATGCTGGAAGTCTCATTGATGCAGTCACACTGGGGAGAAGCCATTCATCTGCTCTCTTTGTGGGAAGGGATTCAATTATCTGGCCTTGAGAAACATCAATGCACTCACAGGGAGAGAGGCCATTCAACTGCCCTGAGTGTGGGAAGGGATTCAGTGATTCATCCTACCTGCTGACGCACCAGTGAAATCACACTGGGGAGAGGCCATTCCCCTGCTCTGAGTGTGACAAAGCATTCTCTCAGTTATCAACCTCTAGGCACACCAACTGGTTAACACTGATGAGATACCTTTCAAATATTCACACTGGGAGAAAAGCTTTAAACACAGACATGAAATGCTGATACATGAGTATGTTCACACTGGGGAGAGGCCATTCCCCTGCTCTCTGTGTGGAAAACGATTTGTCCATTCAAAAAAATCTTCTGAAACCCCAACGAATACACAGTGGTGAGAAGCTGTTACCTGCTGCTTTTGTGGGAAAGGATTTACTCAGTCATCGCATCCTCTCAGACACCAGCAAGTTCATACCTGACTCCAGGCAGCTGTGTGCTGCTGCTATTCTCAATAATCTGATGAGTATCGCTCCTCCCCATAGGAGGACCAGGACAAGGAAATGAGGTGCTTGTGATGTCACGTGGGTAGGCCAGCAGAAGGCGGCATTGTGTTACTTTATTCTCAGAGAGAAACTCTGACTTTGAAAGAATGAATTAAAACGTGATAAAACGTTTGTCCCATTGCAGGCAGAGTTGGGCACACACAAACACATGGATACACACAGGCACAAAATCAGATTCACAGACAGCTATAAAGATACTTTCAGACACACGCTTCCAGGACAAAATTAAAAATCACACAACACCAGGTTATAGTCCAACAGGTTTAATTGGAAGCACACTAGCTTTTGGAGCGACGCTCCTTCATCAGGTGCTTCCACCTGGTGTTGGATCAGTGGTGCTGGAAGAGCACAGCAATTCAGGCAGCATCCGAGGACAGGCAAAATCAATGTTTCGGGCAAAAGCCCTTCATCAGGAATAAAGGCAGAGAGCCTGAAGCGTGGAGAGATAAGCTAGAGGAGGGTGGGGGTGGGGAT
>NC_057753.1:10628384-10637448 GCF_004010195.1 Chiloscyllium plagiosum
ACAGGAGTGTTGTAGTGAAGTTTATTATACACACTGTAACACAGGAGTATTGTAGTGAAGTTTATTATACACACTGTAAGACGGGAGTGTTATAATGAAGTTTATTATTCACACTGTAACACAGGAGTGTTGTAGTGAAGTTTATTATACACAGTGCAACACATGAGTCTTATGGAGACTGGGCGCCTCCTAGCAGAGCGCTTTAGGGAACATCTCCGTGGCACCCGCACCAATCAACCAAACCGCCCCGTGGCTCAACATTTGAACTCCCCCTCCCACTCTGCCGAGGATTTCAACTCCCCCTCCCACTCTGCTGAGGGTATGGAGGTGCTGGGCCTCCTCCACCGCCGCTCCTTCACCACCAGATGCCTGGAGGAAGAACGCCTCATCTTCCGCCTTGGAACACTTCAACCCCAGGGCATCAATGTGGATTTCAACAGTTTCCTCATTTCCCCTTCCCCCACCTCATCCTAGTTTCTAACCTCCAGCAACACGATCCCCTGACTTGTCCGGACTTGTCCGACCTGCCCAGCTCCTTTTCCACCTATCCACTCCACCCTCTCCTCCCTGACCTATCACCTTCATCTCCTTCCCCACTGACCTATTGTACTCTATACTACTCTATCCCCACCTCCACCGTCCTCTAGCTTATCTCTCCACGCTTCAGGCTCTCTGCCCTTATTCCTGATGAAGGGCTTTTGCCCGAAACTTCGATTTTGCCTGTCCTCGGATGCTGCCTGAATTGCTGTGCTCTTCCATCACCACTGATCCAGAATCTGGTTTCCAGCATCTGCAGTCATTGTTTTTACCTCGATGATTATAACCTGGTGTTGTGTGATTTTTAACTTTGTACACCCCAGTCCAACACCGGCATCTCCGAATCATCGCTTCCAGGACAGTGTGTGCCATTGCAGACAGAGTTTGTCATTCATACACAGACAGACACACTCAAACTTCCCTCCAAGATAAACTGCGTCCCATTGCTTGCAGAGAGGGTCACACCAACACAGAAAAACAGACATTAACACCGAGACGGAAGTGCAATAGAGTGAGACACAGAATCACTGACTTTTACAAACATGTCCACAGAGATATACACAGACAATGTTGTGTTCAGCTGTATGAAAATGCTTGTTTCCTTGTGAAATAAATTTGTGTCCATTTTGTGCAGAAGCCTGTGTTCTGTTGTCTAAATGAACATGTGTTGTGGCTGCTGCTGGTTTGAAACTATCAGAGAGGGTCTGCACAAGCATGTGAGTATGTAAGAGTGTATGCTTGTGTGTGAGAGAGAGCACATTGTGTAGCTGGGTCTCCTGTAGTGTGACATGAACCCAAGGTCCCAGTTGAGTCCATTCTCATGTATTCCAAACTTTTGCTATCAGCCTCTGCTCGGCCACTAGAAACAATTAAGCAGTCACAGAACACACGTTGGAGAGGGCAAGGTGCCCAAAACATCGATTCTCCTGACCTGCTGGGCTTTTCCAGCACCACACTCTCGGCTCTGATCTCAAGCATCTGCAGTCCACACTTTCTCCTAGAGGGCAAGGGGGGACTTGTCTTTCGATTTGCAGAAGGTGGGAGGCTCTGGATGCTGTCACCCAGGGCAAAAATATGCTGGAGGACCTTCAGCTCAAAGATGGAGCTGGAAGCCAGGCTGCAGACACGTTGGGGGGAATGGGGGCTGTTAACCTCACAACATGAGGGACCTCATGTTGAGTCCACCCTCGGGCGACTGTTCTTGTGGACTTTGGCACATTCTCCCCTTTGTGTCTGCATGGGTTACCTCCGGGTCCTCTGCTTTCCTCCCACAGTCCAAATATCTGCAAGTTAGGGTGGATAGGCCGTGCTAATGTGTCTAGGAATGTGCAGCTTAGGCTACATTAGCCATGGGAACGGCAGGGCTGTAGCATAATCAGGTGGGCCTGGGTGAGATGCTGTTAGGAAGGTTGGTGTGAATTCGATGGGCTGAATGGCCTGTAGCGATGATATGATTCCACTGCCTTAGCCACGTGTATATTGAGAAATGATTGCCCCAAGCCTGCTATGGGACGAGTGGGTTCCAGTTCGTTGGACACTGACACCAGTCCTGGAGAAGGTAGAATTTTGTGCTGTCTCTCTCCTCACACTGTGTCCCTGTGTCCATTCTCTCTCCACCCACTACCCTCTATCCATTCTTTCTCTCCCCACACTCTGCACCTCCCATTCTCTCTCCTCACACTGCACCCCCCCATTCTCTCCCCAACCCTCTGAACTCCAGTCTTTCTCTACCCACCAACCTCTGTCTCCTTGTCCATTTTCTCTACCTTCTCCACCACCACCAGCATGCACCAACCCCCACCCCATCCTTTCTTGTGCCTCAGCCCTTTTTGATTACTGTATCAAACCCTTCTAAGGAGAGAGAAAGAATGGATGATGATGACTCTCCTGGGAAAAAGGGTATCCGAGAAATAGCTGGTTTTTGAAATTGAGAATAGCTAAAATGATATATTCAGAAACATCATTACAGTCTGGAAGCTTGTTCATATTCTTAAAAAAAGCTGCAAAAATCTTTCTGAAACTCGCATCAGCGCATGTGCAGTTTGGCCACAACAAAGGTCAGGCTGTAAGAGGTGAATGGGTTACCCGAGGACTGGTGTCAGTGTCCCATGAACTGGAGCCTACTTCTCCCACAGCAGACTTGGGGCATTCATTTCTCAATATACACGTGACTAAGGCAGTGGATTCATAGCATCCCTGCAGGCCATTCGGCCATCAAATTCACACCTTCCCAACAGCATCCCACCCAGAAACATCTGATTGCACTACAGCCCTGCAGTTCCCCGTGGCTATTTCCTGATGAAGGGCTTTTGCTCGAAATGTCGATTTTCCTGCTCCTCGGATGTTGTCTGACCTGCTGTGCTTTTCCAAAACCACACTCTTGAATCTAATCTCCAGCATCTGCAGTCCTCACTTTTGCCCTGTAAATGTTGAATGTTCTATTCCTCGTCATTTAAATCTTTTAAAATCGTTCCCCTCTCACCCTCAACTAGTGACCTCTAGTTTTGGACTACATCTACACTGGGGAAAAGACAGAAACGTTGAACAGCCAGACAAAATGCAAAAGGAACAAAATGTCGAGGCACAGGGGGAAAACATTGTGGCTTCGGCTTTTTTCTCTCCTATTCGCATTTGGACACTCAAAATTTGTCATGACCTGGAGGTGCCAGTGTTGGACTGGTGTGTACAAAGTTAAAAGTCACACAACACCAAGTTACAGTCGAACAGGCTTATTTAGAAGCACTAGCTTTCGGAGCACTGCTCCTTCATCAGTGGCTGTTGAATATGACATCGTAAAATCATAAATTATCTTATACTCCACAACCACCTAAGGAAGGAGCAGTGCTCCAAAGGCTAGTACTTTCAAATAAGCCTATTGGACTATAACCTAGTGTTGTGTGATTTTTAACGTTAAAATTTGTCAGTAACACCAGCATCTCCTCAGTGCAGACTGAACGTACTCCGCGGTGTCAGCAAAGCACTGCGCGTACTCCTGGGTGTCCACGGAAACGGCGCGGAACCCCTTTCCATGGACCAATGGGAAACCTTGGAGGACTGGAAGGAGTTTGGTCCTCCTGCCATTCAGAGCCGGCTGTTGTCGAAATGCGGAGGTGGGACCGTGAGCTACTCCTTTCTCTCTGACTGCAGACTGAACTTCACCCGAGACTGTAACTCCCTTCCTCTGTCCAACATTTGTGAGTACAGCAGTTTCTTTTCTCACCACTTTTTTTTCATTCTGGGGTTCAATTGTTGACTTGCAGCAACTGAAAGGAAAGAGTGAATCGAGGGAGGGGATAGACTCTGGAAAAGTTGATTCTGGATCAGTGGTGCTGGAAGAGCACAGCAGTTCAGGCAGCATCCGAGGAGCTTCGAAATCGACGTTTCGGGCAAAAGCCCTTCATCAGGAATAAAGGCAGAGAGCCTGAAGCGTGGAGAGATAAGCTAGAGGAGGGTGGGGGTGGGGCTTCCTCCAGGCGTCTGGTAGTGAGGGAGCGGCGGTGAAGGAGGCCCAGGACCTCCATGTCCTCGGCAGAGTGGGAGGGGGGAGTTGAAATGTTGGGCCACGGGGCGATGTGGTTGATTGCTGCGGCTCCCGATGCGATCTCCTCAACATTGCTTATCTCTCCACGCTCCAGGCTCACTGCTTTTATTCCTGATAAAGGGCTTTTGCCCGAAACGTCGATTTCGCTGCTCCTTGGATGCTGCCTGAACTGCTGTGCTCTTCCAGCACCACTAATCCAGAATCTGGTTTCCAGCATCTGCAGTCATTGTTTTTACCCTCTGGAAAAGTTGTTCCAGGTCAGTTTGCAAATACATAGCAAATGCAGTGCCACAATGTGAAGTTATAGCCTTTGCTGTGGAAAAAAACAAAGGAGATGCATTGTTTAAATGGTGATATAATGAGATGTGGAGAAAGTGAGCTCTGCAGATGCTGGAGACCAGAGTTGAAAAGTGTGACGCTGGTCAGCGGCATTCGAGGAGCAGGAGAATCGACGTTTCGGGCATGAGCTCTTCATCAGGAATGATGTGTATTGGACAAATGGGCCTCAGCATCCTTCTACACCAGCCAATGCCAGCTTTCAGACAGGTGCAGCAAGCAATAAGGAAAACAAGAGGAATTGAGTTCAGAAGTGGAGATGTCTTCCTGCAGTTAAGTAGATCATTGAATGTATTCAAAGCTGAGTTCATTTAACTTTGAAGAACAAAAAAGTGGATCGTTATGGGGAAAGGCAAGAAAATGGTTTTCAGACCAGTGCAGAACAGTTACAGAGTTATACAGCACAGAAACGGAACCTTCAGTCCAATTAGTCCATGCCGACTATATTCTCAAACTAAACTAATCACATCTGCCAGTGTTTGGCCCCTCCAAACCTTCTATATTCATGTACTTATAAATATCTTTTAAACATTGTAAGTGTGCCTGCATTCACCACTTCCTCTGGACATTTATTCCACACACAAACCACTCTCTTTAAAAAAAAAAGTTGGCCCTCATGACTTTTAAAAATATTTCTCCTCTCGTCTTCAAAATTTACTCCCTAATCTTGAAAACTCCACCCTTAGGAAAGGACATTCACCGCACTCCTCATCTATACCCCTCATGATTTTATAATCCTCTATAAGGTCACCGCTCAACCTCATATGCTCCAGTGAAAAAAGTCCCAGCCTATCCACCTTGATGTAAGTATATTCAAATCCAGTTATGAACTGTTCAATGCTGGTACAGGCTGGATAAACAATGGCCTATTCTTGCTCATTGTGTCCAGGACAGCAAGAAACTATATGACATAGGAATAGAAATTAGGGCATTCAACCTATCAGGTCTGCGCCGCCATTCAATCACAGGTGATATTTCTCAACCCCATTTTGGAATTTGGATTTTGGAAAGGCAGATCAGGACAGGATCTATACAGTTAATGGGAAGTGTTGTTGAACAAAGATACCTTAGAGTTCAGGTTCATAGTTCCTTGCAAGTGGAGTTGCAGGTACACTTTATAGGTCAGTGCATTTCAGTGCAGAGGTTGGGAGGTCATGTTGTGGCTGCACATTGATTCGGCCACTTTTGGAGTACTGCGTTCAGTTCTGGTTTCCCTGCTACAGGAAAAATGTTGCAAACCTTTGAAACAGTTTGGAAAAGATTTACAAGGTTGTTGCCAAATTTGGAGGGTTTGAGCTATATGGGGAAGGCTGAATAGGTGGGGGCTGTTTTCCCTGGAGCATTGGAGGCTGAGGGGTGAATTCACAGAAGTTCATAAGGGGCATGGATTAGGTGAATAGCCAAGACCTTTTCTCCAGAGTTGGGGGTCCAAAACTAGAGGGCATACGTTTGAGGTGAGAGGGGAAAGATTTAAAAGGAACCTCGTGCAACTTTCTCACACAGAGGGTGATGCATGCATGGAATGAGCTGCAGAAGAAGTGGTGGAGGCTGATATGATCACAACAATTCAAAAGAATCTGGATGGGTAAGTGAATAGGGAGGGTTGAGAGGGATACGGGCTATGTTAATTTAGGATATCTGGTCAGCATGGATGAGTTGGACTGAAGGAAAACAGCAGTGTCGTTGTGAAGACTGGACTTTAAGAGCAGCTTTCAAAGATGTTTTGCCCTTACTGGGAACAGAAGCTGCAATGAAATCTTTCATTTGTGAGACAGCAACTGATTGAGGTCATTCAGGATTTTGGTGGAAAGTGGGAATTTGTTGCAATGTGGGGTTGAAGTGTTTTAAGGTTTCCTGGCAATAAGTAAAGTGTCCTGAGCGGGGAGCCTAGCCAAGGGTTAGGTGGGTTTCTGTTTTAAACTGAGAATTGAAAAATGTGATGCTGGAAAAACACAACAGGCTAGGCAGCATCCGATGAGCAGGCGAATCAACGTTTCGGGCATAAGCCCTTCTCCTCGGATGCTGCCTGGCCTGCTGTGTTTTTCCAGCACAACATTTTTCAACTCTGGTCTCCAGCATCTGCAGTCCTCACTTTCTCCTTCTGTTTTAAACTGCTCATTTCATTCAACCTCCAACATTGTATTTCCAATGCTGTTCATCAGAAGGAATCAGTGACTGGTATTGTTAGAAGCCTTACAATTTTCAGCACTGCAGGTATTGCATTGTTTCATCAGCATTGTAAAGGTTACTGGCAGCAGTGGGAGGTATGGGTTGTATTCACTAGAAACGATTAAACAGTTAGACAACACACATATGAGAGGGCAGGGTGGGACTTGTGTTTCAATTTGCAGAAGGTGAGAGGTTCTGGGTCTGTGATCTGGGGCAAACACAACTGCGGTAAGTCATAGAAGGCCTACAGTGTGGAAGCAGGTCATTCAGCCCATCAAGTCCACACTGACCCCTCCAAAGAGCATGCCACCCTTATCCACTCTGTCCAGTAGTTTCTGCTGGTGGGTGAGACTAGGCCACAAGATTAGGGGGAGTAGGTTTAGGACAGGGAAGAAGAAACTGCTTTTCCTGGAGAGTGGTGAATCTATGGAATTCTTTGCCCAAGGAAGCAATAGAAGCAGGCATATTCAAGACAGTTCGATGGGATTTTTCATGGTGGGTGAATGTGGGTAGTCGTAGATTTTTCATGGTAGGTAGTCGGGATAATGCAGGTAAGAGGAGCTGAGATGATGGATGGATCATCCATGATCTTAATGAATGGTGGAGTAGGCTCGATGGGCCAAATGGCCTATTACTGTGAATGTATAACCTGCATTTCTCATGGCCAATCCAAATCAAGGCAGGTGAGCAATGTAGTGATGTGGAAAATGAACATCAGAGAATGATAGAAAGGGATGCAAAAATTGAAACTGAAGACTATGTCTGAATGTGTGCTGCATTGTAACAAAAGTGAATGAATTGACTACACGTTGAAGAGAATATGATCTGAGACTCCTGACAGAGACATGACTTCAGGAATGACAAGGATTGGATCCTGAATATCGAGGGGATACATGTCATTCAAGTTGAATGGGAAGCGAGGTAAAGGTAGAGGGTTGGCACTGCTAACCAAAGCACTAATAACATGGTAGTCTGTTGTCAGCTCGGATTTCAGGTCCTGATTTCTCTGTCCTCTGTTGATCTCCCTGTTCCCACAGAGTAAGATATCGACTGTTCTCAGCTCTGCGGGATTTCTGCTGAAACTTTGAGCCGCTTTTACAGCTTTCAGAACAATAAAACATTCAGTCGATAAAGGCCCAACCTACAATCTCTCAGCCTGTCAACCATCCAGACCGAGAGAGTCGTTATAGCAAAGAATAAAACAAAATGAAACAAAATTAGACATTAACGCACAATTGGTGCTCGTGCTTAAAGTTTGTTCATTACATAGTAAACCAGAATTGAGGTCTCCTAGGATTCTTGTCACGTCCTACTTGAGGAATTCTCTCTCCCTTACATCTAACTATTAGTACCCAGCTATGATTTATAACAATATTTACATCAACAGAAATAAAGCAACTGTTATCAAACAGATATACAACACAGTAATAGATCTTTTGATCCAACACATCCATGCTGTCAAGATATCCTGTATAAATCTAGTGACCCATTTGCCAATATTTGGTCCATATCCTTCCAAATCCTTCCGCTTCACACACCCATCCAGATGCCTTTGTAATTGTACCAGCCACCTCCTCTGGCCTATTTACCCTATCCATGCCCCTCATGATTTTATGAACCTCTATAAGGTCACCCTCAGCCGCCAACACTCCAGGGAAACAACCCCACCCTATTCAGCCTCTCATTATACCATGCACCCTCCGACACCACAGTGATTACACCACAGTTGAAGAGGGTGAAGACATGATTGCCCAGCTGGTCCAGTGGGCTACGTGCTTGATGTGGGAGGTCAACGACTCTGGTGTGTCTGGCTCGTATAAGTGTGGAAAATGTGTGCACATTCAGCAATTGACCGAGCATATTGCAGCGCTGACGAAAGAACTTGAAGACCTTAGGCTCATCCGAGAGAACGAGATCTTTCTGGACAAGACCTTCAGCGATGTTATTATACCAATCATGTCAGAAGAGAACAGAAGAGAGCAGACGATGAGGAAGGCGGAGAGGAGACAGGTGCAAGAGACCCCGGGAGAAGTACCTGTCAGGAACAAGTTGAAGCTTGAGGAAGCAGAGACTGATGACACTGCCAGTTCGCAAGGCGGACAAGTTTGTCAATCAAAAGTTGCCGCAGAGGCAGAGCGGAAGAGTCGGACATCGCACAGAGCCGTGGTAATAGGGGACTCCATCGTGAGAGGAACTGACCGGGGTTTTGGGGGCAGCAGACGGGATTTAAGGATTGTGTGTTGCTTTCCTGGTGCTAGAGTGAAAGACATCGCGGACAGAGTGCAGGAAATCCTCAAGGATGAGGGTGAAGAGCCAGAGGTGGTGGTACATGTCGGCACAAATGATGTCGGGAAGAAGAGGAGGAACATACTACAGCGAGACTTCGGAGAACTAGGAAGAAGGCTGAAAAGCAGGACATCCAAGGTGGTTATCTCCGGTTTGCTTCCAGTTCCTCGGGCTAGTGTGGCCAGAAACAGGGAG
>NC_057753.1:10640300-10646849 GCF_004010195.1 Chiloscyllium plagiosum
CTTCTGCAGCTGTATAGGGCCCTGGTGAGACCACACCTGGAGTACTGCGTGTAGTTCTGGTCTCCAAATTTGAGGAAAGACATTCTGGCTATTGAGGGAGTGCAGCGTAGGTTCATGAGGTCAATTCCTGGAATGGCGGGATTACCTTACACTGAAAGACTGGGGCGACTGGGCTTGTATACCCTTGAGTTTCGAAGATTGAGAGGGGATCTGATTGAGACGTATAAGATTATTAAAGGATTGGACACTCTGGCAGCAGGAAACATGTTTCTGCTGATGGGTGAGTGCCGAACCAGAGGACACAGCTTAAAAATACGGGGTAGACCATTTAGGACAGAGATGAGGAGAAACTTCTTCACCCAGAGAGTGGTGGCTGTGTGGAATGCTCTGCCACAGGGGGCAGTGGAGGCCCACTCTCTGGATTCATTTAAGGAAGAGTTGGATAGAGCTCTCAAAGATAGTGGAATCAAGGGTTATGGAGATAAGGCAGGAACAGGATACTGATTAGGAATGATCAGCCATGATTATATTGAATGGTGGTGCAGGCTCGAAGGGCTGAATGGCCTACTCCCGCACCTATTGTCTATTGACACTGGTGACATTCTTATTAGTCTTTTCTGCACCCTTTCAAGTTTCCAATCCTACAGCAGGGAGACCAAAAAAGTGGCCGAACCGATGTCCTGTACAGCTGCAATATGACCTCCCAACCCCTATCCCCAATGCATTCAATGACCAAATGGCCTCTTACTGCACTGCTGGGATTTAATGATTTTGTTTTCTGTGTCAGAGTGAATTTCAGTCACTAGCTCTGGTGTATGGTGTGTCAGGGTGGGATCATTGATACCAGAATTGCATGTAATACTCCAAACGTGGTCTAACTAATGTCCTGTACAGCTGCAACATGATCTCCCAACTCCGATATTCATTGCACTGACCAATAAAAGAAGGTGTACCAAATATGTTCTTCACTATCCATTCTATCTGCGACTCTGCTTTCAAGGAACTGTGAACCTGCCATGGAGTCATACAGCATGGAGTCATACAGCATACCTTTAGTCCAACCAGTCCATGCCAACCATAATCCGAAATTAAACTAGTCTCTCCTGCCTGCTCCTGACCTGTATCCCTCCAAATCTTTCCTTTTCATGTATTATCCAAATGTCTTTTAATTGGACCCGCATCCACCACTTCCTCAGGAAGTTCATTCCGCACATTAACCACCCTCTGTGTAAAATTAGTATTTGAATGGCAAGGGTGAGCTTGAATTGAAGTGGTCCATGAAATAAGTAGTTTCTACCAAACCCCGTAGAGCAGGTATGGTAGCAACTCCAACTCTGGAGTCTCATAAATCACTGTTTCCATGGAATGGCGGGGGGAGTAAATTGTTGGTTTCACAGAAGAGGAGGTTTTCTGTGAGTGTGAAGCTAAAGTGAAACCTCCTGCTTTGGAAGAGAGCGAAAGGAGTTTGCAAATTATCCTCCCTTCCTCACGTGCCTCAGCTGCAGGGCAGCAGTGCAGGCCCACTGCTCCCCCCTCCCCACCATTGTGGACATCATAAAGCAGAAGTAGCCCTGTCAGTTTCAGAGTGAAACTCCCTCCCTCTGGGCAACATCTGGGAGCAAAGCAATGTCACCCCTTTCCATTCCCCATCCTGGGATGGAGAGAAAGAGAGGGAGGAAACACTGTTCACTTGTAACAACTGGAGTGAATCCACGAAGGGAGCAGACTCTGCAAAGGTGCTCAGATGCTCACTGTCCCTCTTAAAGGTATTTTCATTGTGTATTCCCTCCGTTTGGCACGTATACAGATTGCACCTTAGAAAAGGATTGCTTCTTTCCTCATGTTCACAATTAAAAGGGTAGTCTCTCATGGAACTGAGTAGCATGTAAGTGATTGGCACATTGATTTCAAATGTAGACATATGTTGCTTTATATGGTGTATATCTGATATTGTTGGCTGCTGTAAAAGCTTTGTGGCTATAATTTTTCACCTAATGCAGTAATGGAGTTACTTCCCGTAATTCTTGTCATCTTTGTTATTTAATAGGACACCAGGAAGTCATTCAGCAACTTTACTGGCTTTCTTTTTTCATGTAGCCTTGACGTTTCATTATCACGTCCTTGATTTTGCTCCATTTGCAGTGCCTTTGTAGGCAGCTTGTTCCAGGTCATTGTTACTGAAATGAAGTTATCTTCCATACACACTTAAGGCTATCTGGCTGCATGAGGGTTTTCAGATTTCTGTGTCCTAGATAATGTGTGATCAGCAGGCATCTGAGAATCTACAGGAATTTCCATTGATGTTATGTTTATTTAACTGTACTGACAGTAATCGCTTATTTTGTGAATTTGTTTTTGCAGGAAGACATGCAGAACAAAATTTGAAAGCAAATGATCCATCGACTTCTGACAGATCCACTTGATTTGAATATCAGCTACTGTTCAAATCAAGAAGAAATGTTTGCTTTTGTCACTTGAGAGATTTTGGACACTGGTGTGTCGGGAAGAATACTGAGACACCCAAGTGAGGGAGATTCAGTGCGCTGACTGTGAAAAGTGCTTCAAATCATTTACTCAACTTGGGGGATCAAAATCTCACCCCTCACGGTGGGGAGAGACTGAGTACGCATTCTGTTTGTAATTTAAAACACAGAGTGACACAAGGAAAGCTTTCTCCATGGGGAAACCATGGAAATGTGGGGACTGTGGGAAAGGATTCCCTTATCCATCGGCGTTGGAAACCCACAGACGCATTCACACTGGGGAGAGGCCGTTCACCTGCCCCGACTGTGGAAAGGGATTCAGTTGGCTGTGCAACCTGCTGGCACACCAGCGAGTTCACACAGGGGAGAGGCCGTTCATCTGCCATCATTGTGGGAAAGGATTCACTCAGTCGTCCCGGCTGCAGACGCACCAGCAGGTTCACACCGGGGAGAGGCCATTCTCCTGCTCTCAGTGTGAGCGGAAATTTATTGATGCATCCCACCTCCTGACACACCAGTGCATTCACACCGGGGAGAGGCCGTTCACCTGTTCCGAATGCGGGAAAGCATTCACCGTTTCTTCCAGCCTGCTCAAACACCAGCGAGTCCACACTGGGGAGAGGCCATACACCTGTTCCGTGTGCCGGAAGGGCTTCTGTCGGTTGTGGACCTTGCGGACCCACCAGAGGGTCCACACAGGAGAGAAGCCGTTCACGTGCCCAGTGTGTGGGAAAGGGTTTGCTCAGTCATCTACTCTGCTGACCCACAAGCGGGTTCACACTGGGGAGAGGCCGTTCACATGCTCTCATTGCGGGAAGGGATTCATGGATTCTTCCGCCCTGCTGACCCACCAGCGGGTCCATACTGGGGCACGGCCCTTCACCTGCCAGGAGTGCGGGAAGGCCTTCCGTCGTATGAGCAACTTGCAGACGCACCAGCGGGTCCACACAGGAGAGAGGCCTTTCACGTGCTCAGAGTGTGGGAGGGGATTCATTGATTCTTCCACCCTGCGGTCCCACCAGCGGGTGCACACCGGGGAGAGGCCATTCACCTGTCCCAAGTGCGGGAAGGGCTTCAGTCATGTGGGCAACTTGCGGAAGCACCAACGGGTCCACACCAGGGAGAGCCCGCTCACCTGCTCTCAGTGCGGAAAAGACTTCACCCGCTCCTCCCACCTACAGAGGCACCAGCGAATTCACATGCCATCGCAAGGGGATTGAATGAGCAACAGCCTAGTGCCATTATCGACTGGACTACCAACCCAGTTCTGGGGACTCCCGGGTTTGAATCCCGCTGCAGCAGATAGTGGAATTGGAATTTGGTCAGAAATCTGGAGTTCAGAATCTAATGATGAAGCAATTTCAGGGGGAAGAAATACCCATCTGTTTGACACATGTCCTTTTTAGGGAAGGAAACTGCCATTGCAGGAAAGAACTCACTCAGTTGCCCCAGCTGCATCCTTTACCCAATCTGTCCTATACGTGACTCCAAACCCACAGCAGTGTGGTTGATTCTTGACTGTCCCCCTCCCCTCGGCAAATGATTGGGAGAAACTAACTTGGATACAGTGTGTAGGTTGAAATTGCTGAATGAGGTAATACGTCCTTTGGTTTAAATCTGTACCAGGATCCAACTACAAACAATAAAGCAAGCCTGGGGGGCAGTATGTGTGCACTTTGAGCTTGAGCTGTTTAAACAAGTGCGTCTTTTAGCTGGTGAGATCTGAAGTTGTAACAAAGTTGGGTCACAATAAAGTTGACCCAACCTTTCCATTGGACTCAGACATTGAAAGCTGTGAGATCCAGCGGTCTTTTTGTTTTAAAGCTGCTCATTTCTTTCAGCTGCTAGCACTTTCCAGTGTATCAGAAGGAGCAGCGAATGAGTAGCTAGTACCGTTAGATATTGTAAATTCTTTATTTCTGCAGGTACTGCATTGTTTCATCAGCATTGTAAAGTTTACTGGCAGCAGCAGGAGGTGTGGGCTGTGTTCACTCAAAACAAAGATAAAAATCACAAAACACCAGGTTATAGTCCAACAGGTTTATTTAGAAGCACTAGCATTCAGAGGGCTGCTCCTTCATCAGGTAGCTGTGGAGCAGGATCATAAGACACAGAATTTATAGCAAAAGATCGTAGTTTCAAGCAACAGAAATGATATATTGTACTTACCTAGGTTGCTGGATTAGTGGTGCTGGAAGAGCACAGCAATTCAGGCAAAATCCGAGGACAGGCAAAGTCGACGTTTCGGGCAAAAGCCCTTCATCAGGAATAAAAGCTTCCTGATGAAGGGCTTTTGCCCGAAACGTCGATTTTGCCTGTCCTCGGATTTTGCCTGTCCTCGGATGCTGCCTGAACTGCTGTGCTCTTCCAGCACCACTGATCCAGAATCTAGTTTCCAGCATCTGCAGTCATTGTTTTTACCTAAGTTGCTGTTAAGTCTTTCACCCTTTGGAATTGGTTGCATGTTTCAGTTCATTAAATGTAAATTCCAGAATTTGTTTTAAGTCACATAATCGAGATAACTTAAGATTGTATCCCAATCTTGAGTCAGACTGGTTCTATTTCCAAAATAGAAATTTATAAAATATTACATGGATTGACTGTCTGCAGATTGTGTGTTTTTTGAGCAAACTTGAATGTATCTGCAAATTCAAATTCACCCCATAGACTTAGTGTGCACGCATAAAAGAGAGATGTGCATGTGTTTGTGTGCATGCATGCTTGGTGAAGTGTGTATGTGATGGAGTATAAGCTGGTGGAGGATGTGGTGAGTGTGTGAGAGAGAGAATGTATAGTGTAGTGGGGTCACATGTCATTTAACATGAACACAAGGTTCCAGTTGACACTATCCTCGTGTTCCAAACTTGTCTCCCACCTGCTGCTCGGCCACTAGAAACATTAAGCAGTTATACAACACACATTGCCAACGTACTTGGTAACACTCCAATCCATTTAAGGAATGAATTTGCTTCCACAGAGTCTCCATGGTGTGGGGGTCATTGTGTCTTGGCAGCTTCAACGATCCAGTAAAGGGCTCCTCTACAGCGAGAACACTAGTCCACATTTCACTAAACAGTTAAAATTCTATCCACAGTCAGAACCCTAGAGCACTCCCACACAGGCTGTGTGTAATCACGGGTCTTATCAAGTCACGTTGATGTTTGAAATCATTTCCTGCAGACAAATGTATCTCCTCCTGGATTCAAATGCTGCTGATATTCAGGCCCTGAGTAAATTTCTTGTGAATGCCTTAACAGCAGATCCTCCTCTGCTAATGCGAAAGTGAGGACTGCAGATCAGAGTCAAAATTAGTGGTGCTGGAAAAGCACAGCAGGTCAGGCAGCATCTGAGAAACCTCGGATGCTGCCTGACCTGTTGTGCTTTTCCAGCACCACTCTAATCTTAATCCTCCTCTGCTAAGATCTTATGAGAAGAGAGTACAGATATCATTGCTGTCAGTGCAAGGCAGAAAATAGGATGAGAGAATTCTGGTTTGTACAGAACAGCCTTCTCTATCATCTGCCTGAAATTTCTGTCTCACAATTAATCCACCTTTCAAAGGATTCCAACCCAAATTCATCCTTCCATCCTTCTGTTTTTGTCCAGCTCCCCTCTCCTGAAAATTGCTGACCCTCGGTTGGGTTTCTCAGCCACCTCTTACCATCCCCAGAATATCGCCCATGTCCTCTTTACTTTAGTTTTTAAAACAGAAAGGCAGTGATTTGCTGATGCCCGGACGTGAGGGTGATTGCACTCACACAGACTCTCTCCTGTCATTCACAAAAATCTGCACTGCTCGTGTACAGAGAAGGGAATGCTAGGAGTGGGTGGGATGTATTCAACACCTTTCCATTCCATTCAATCATCCCCACCATACCCCCTGTCCATTCTTTTGCTATTCCCCGTCCCTCCTCACTCACATGCCACACTGTGCACACCCGTCCATTCTATCTCCACAGCCTCTGCTCCCTGTCCAGTCCCTCATCCACCTGTGACCCCCATTCATTCCCCCTCTGTCTCCATCATTTGTCTTCCCTCATCCAGTCCCTCTCCCCACTCTCTGTCT
>NC_057753.1:10647685-10674105 GCF_004010195.1 Chiloscyllium plagiosum
CGAACTCAGCACCGCCTTCCTAACCTGCAATCTTCTTCCTGACCTCTCCGCCCCCACCCCACTCCGGCCTATCACGCTCACCTTGACCTCCTTCCACCTATCGCATTTCCAACGCCCCTGCCCCAAGTCCCTCCTTCCCTACCTTTTATCTTAGCCTGCTGGGCACACTTTCCTCATTCCTGAAACGTCGATTCTCCTGTTCCTTGGATGCTGCCTGACCTGCTGCGCTTTTCCAGCAACACATTTTCAGCTCTGATCTCCAGCATCTGCAGTCCTCACTTATTCCTTCGATGGACCAAGCTTCAGAGGATCGGAAGGAGTGTAGTCCTCCTGCCATTGAGAACCCCCGTTATTGGCTGAATGCAGAGGTTTGACCATGAGCTTGTGAAAGCTGCTATTGCTGATCCTCTCTCTCTTTGAGTGAAGATTGTGCTTCACCCCAGACTGCAACTTCTTTCCACTATCCAACATCTGTGAGTACAAACACTCTTTTCTCAAGCCCTTTTCTATTTTTTTTTCATTCTGGATTTCAGTTCTTGACTTGCAGCAAAGTTGGTTCAGGTCTGTGTCTTAATTGGCAAACACATGGCAAATGCAATAACACAGTGTGAAGTTATAGCCTTTCCTGTGGAGAAAAATGCAGAAATGAGATGCATTGTTTAAATGGTGATATATTGGGATGTGGAGCAAGTTAGGACTGCAGATGCTGGAGATCAGATTTGAAAAGTGGCGCTGGCAAAGAACAGCAGCTCAGGCAGCATCCGAGGTGCAGGAGAGTCAAGATTTTGGGCACAAGCTCTTGTGTGGATGCACAAAGGTGCATCAGTGACCTTCTACTCAAGCCTTCTATTCCAATCAATGCCAGTTGTCAGATAGGTGCAGCAAGCAATGAGCAAGGCAAGTGGTATATTAGCAAGAGGAATTTAGTTCAGAAGTTGGGATGTCTCCCTGCAGTTATGGGATCATTGAATATATTCAATGCTGAGTTCATCTGGGTTTAGAATGTCAAAGATAGTTATGGGGGAAGGCAGGAAAATGGTTTTAAGACCAATATGGAACAGCTACAGGGTATACAGCACAGAAACGGACCCTTCAGTCCAACTAGTCCGTGCTATGTTCTCAATCGAAACTGATCCCATCTGCCAGTGATTGGCCCATATCCCTCCAAACCTTTCCTATTCATGTACTTATCCAAATGTTTTTTAAGCATTGTAACTGTACCTGCATTCACCACTTCCTCTGGACATTCATTCCACAAACCACTTTCTTAAAAAAAGATGCTCCTTATGTCTTTTTAAAATCTTTCTCTTCTCAACTTCAAAATTTACTCCCAAATTTTGAAATGCCCAGCCAAGGGAAAGGACGCCAGCTGGTCATCTCATCTATACCCCTCATGATTTTATAGTCCTCCATAAAGTCACCTCTCAACCTCCCATGCTCCACTGAAAAATGACTCGGTATGTTCATATCCAGTTATGATCTGTTCAATGCTGGTGCAGGCTAGAAAAAACCTACTCCTGTCCCCAGTTCTCACACTCTGTGAGAGACCATAAAACATAGGAGCAGAAATTAGGCCATTCAGCCCATCAAGTCTGCTCCACCATTCAATCATGGCTGATAAATTTCTTAACCGCATTCTTCTGGTTTCTCCCCATAACCCTTGATCCCCTTGATACTCAAGAACCTATCTATCCAGGTCTTAAGTATACTCAGTGACCTAGCCTCCATAGCCTTCTGTGGCAATGAATTCTATAGATTCACCACTCTCTGGATGAAGAAGTTTCTCCGTATCTCCATTCTAAAAGGTCTTCCCTTTGTTCTAATGCTGTGCCCTCAAGTCCTCGTCTCTCCTACCAATGGAAACATCTTCTCAACGTCCACTCCGTCCAGGCCATTCAGTATTCTGTATGTTTCGATTCAATCCCCCCTGAATGTGGGCCTGTTAATCAGCATGAACCAGATCCTTCAGGATGAGGTACAGCAGGGATTAGGTTCAACAAAGTGAGAATGGAGGGAGTGTGTGTGGGATGGAGATTTTCAGCTTTTAGGGAATAAAAGAGGAAAGAAAGTTCGACATAAATTAGAATTGATCAGAAGGGGCTGAGGAGCTGCAGGTGGAGTTTAATTTAGATAAATGTGAGGTGTTGCATTTTGTAAAGGCAAATCAGGGCAGGATTTACACACTTAATGGTAAGGCCCTGGGGCATGTCCTTGAATCAAGAGACCATGGAGTGCAGATTTGTAGTACCTTGAAAGTGGAGTCACAGGTAGACACGGTAGTGAAGAAGGCATTTGGTGTGTTTGCGTTTATTGGTCAGAGCATTGAGTACAGGGGTTGGGAGTCATGTTGTGGCTGTACAGGACATCAGTTAGACTGCATTCAGTTCTTGTCTCCCTCTATGGGAAAGATGTTGTGAAACTTTAAAACAGTTTTGAAATGATTTGCAAGGTTGTTGCCAGAGTTGGAGGGTTTGAGCTAGAGGGAGAGGCTGAAAAGACTGGCACTGTTTTCCCTCTGCATCAGAGGCTGAGGTTACCGTACAAAAGTTTATAAGGGGCATGGATAGGGTGAACAGCCAAGATCATTTCCCCAGGATAGGGGAGTCCAAAACGAGGGAGACAGAGAATGAAACCTACACTGCTACCTGACACAGCAGTGAATCTGCACAGTTACTGGACATCAGAGAGCATCTAGCAAAAGTTAATGAACAGCAAAATTCACAGCTGACCTTGGAGAACCTGTAAGGGGATCTCACAGAACAGGAACAGATAAGTGCATAAGTTTTGAACATGTAAATAGCAGTAGTGAATAGAGTGGGTTCTTTCTTGATTAGATTAGATTAGATTACCTACAGTATGGAAACAAGTCCTTTGGCCCAACTTTAGCAGTCTTTTTGCTCTAAAAAAGTGCTCCAGGCTAACTTAGTACTTGTGTTTCATATTTTTAAAATTTAATCAAGAGACAGAGGTCAATAAAACATATTGGAGTGATACAATGGCTGAGAGTTTAGCACTCTTTGGAGAGTCAGTCCACACTGACCCTCCAAAGAGTAACCCACCTAGACTCATTTCCCTACATTTACCTCTGACTAATACACCTAACACTATGGGCAATTTAGCACCGCCAATTCACCTAACCTGCACATCTTTGGATTGTGGGAGGAAACCGGAGCACCCGGAGGAAACCCACGCAGACATGGGGAGAATGTGCAAACTCCACTCACACAGTTGCCCGAGGGTGAAATTGAACCTGGGTTCCTGGTGCTGTGAGGCAGCAGTGCTAAACTCTCAGCCATTGTATCACTCCAATATGTTTTATTGACCTCTGTCTCTTGATTAAATTTTAAAAATATGAAACACAAGTACTAAGTTAGCCTGGAGCACTTTTTTAGAGCAAAAAGACTGCTATTTTCTGTGCCTGTAGATTGTGAAGGAGTAAAGGTGGCCTTTCGTAGAGTGATATGCTCTCCCTATCGGACATGGGAGATTAGGAGAGTATCCAGGTTACTGGTGATTATGTCTGCAGTACGCGTGTTTGGTTGCAAATCCTAGCGGATTGCATGGATCGGTTCGAGCAACAGTTAGAGGCAGTGAGAAATTTGCAAGAACGTGGAGGTGTGATGGATGGCAGTTATAGGAAGGGAGAAAAGCCGAAGATACCGTCTGGGTTAACTCCAGGAAAGGTATAGGCAGGTAGTGCAGGAATCTTCTGTGGCTGTCCCCATTTCAAACAACAATGCTGTTTTGGAAAATGTAGGGGGTGATGGACACTCTGGGAATATAGCACGAACAGCCAAGTTTCTGTTCTCGAGACAGGCTGCCATGCAATAAGAGGTACGTCGGGTTCCAAGCGATCGATTGTGATAGGGGACTCTCTAGTCAGGGGCACAGACTGATGTTTCTGTGGATAACAGCAAAAAATCAAAATGGTGTGTTGCCACCCTGGTGCCAGGATCAAGGATATCTCAGAGAGGGTGCAGAATGTTCTCAAGGGGGAGAGGGACCAGCAGGAGGTCATTGGTTCCAATGCATACAACGACATAGGAAGGCAAAAGGATGAGATTCTGAGGGGAGAATATAGAAGGTTAGGCAGGAATTTAAAAAGGACACCCTCGAGGCTACTAATATCTGGATTACTCCCGGTGCCACGAGCTAGTGAGGGTAGGAATAGGAGGATATAGCAGATGAATGCGTGACTGAGGAGCTGGTTCACATTTTTGGATCATGGGAATTTCTTCTGGGGTAGAAATGACCTGTACAAGAAGGATAGATTGCATCTGAATATTGGAAGGGAAATTTGCTGGAGCTGCTCGGGAGGATTTAAACTTGTGAAGTGTGGTAGGTGGGGAAATAATGAGGAAAGAGATCAATCTGAGACTGGTATAGTTGGGAAAGTGAGCGAGTCAAACAGTCAGGGCAGGAAGGAACAAAACAGAGAACAAGGTAGGACTGACCAATTAAACTGCATTTACTTGATTGCAAGAGGCCTAACAGGGAAGGCAGATGAACTCCGGGCATGATGAGGAAGAAGGAATGGGGTATCATAACAATTACAGAAATGTGGCTCAGGGATGGACAAGACATCCAGGAAGGCTATTTGGTTGGAACTGAGAAATAAGGAAGGGATGATCACCTTATTGGGAATGTGTTTTAGATACCCTCATGGTCAGTGGGAAATTGAGAAACAAATTTGTAAGGAGATTTCAGTTACCTGTAAGAGTAATAGCATGGTTATTGTTGGGGATTTTAACTTTTCAAACGTAGACTGGGATTGCCATAGTGTCACGGGTTTAGACGGAGGGGAATTTGTTAAAAACAGACCAAATTGGCAAGTTTTTCATGAAGAAGGTGGCGCGTGTACAAAGATGCCAGAGGAAGTAGTGGGTGCTGATATAATTATGACATTTAAAAGGCATCTGGATGGGTATATGACCAAAGGGTCTGGTTCAGTGCTGTGTCTCTCTCTGATTCTGGCTTGCCACTAATGTTTGCCACGTCTCTATGTTCAGTTTCTTTCTGGTGTCGGTGTCAATACCTTGTTGTCTCATTCCGACCCCACCTCCCCCCGGATTGACAGTGATGACTTTTGTAATCTCTTTTTACAGATTATCTGAAAACAGAATTTTCAAAATCAACAGCTTACGCTCGACTCTCCTGCTCCTCGGATGCTGCCTGACCGGCTGTTCTTTACCAGCACTGCACTTTTTGACTCTGACTCTCCAGTGTCTGCAGTCCTCATTTTCACATCAATGTTTGACAGTCACTCAATCCATCGGGACTGCAACGATTTTCGACTATGATGCTGTGAGAAGGACGGGTTCCTGTTTCAGTACATTTTCAGCATCGGTGGGACTGGATGAGAGACCATACTGTTGTAGTGCACTGAGTGTGGAGCCTGGAACAGTTATACTGCCTGGAAAGAGGAATTCACGGCAAAGAGGGGTTGTACACGTGTTTGTGTGCGGCTGAAGCTTCAGCCATGGAGAAACCCGAGGAATCCCGCCCCGTGGAAATGTGGTGACTGCGGTAAAAGCTTCCATTTCCCGTCTGACCTTGACATTCATCGGCGCACCCACACTGGGGAGAGGCCATTCACCTGCCCTGAGTGCGAGAAGGGCTTTGCCCAGGCCTCTGCCCTCGTAGCCCACCGCAGGGTCCACACTGGGGTGAGACCCTTCCTCTGCCCTGAATGCGGGAAGACTTTTAGCAAATCCTCCAACCTGCTGGCCCACCGGCGCATCCACACGGGGGAGAGGCCCTTCAGCTGCCCCAAGTGTGGGAAGGCCTTCGGCAATTCCTCCGTCCTGCTGAAGCACCAGCGAGTCCACACCAGGGAGAGGCCATTCTCCTGCTCCGAGTGCGGGAAGAACTTTAACCACTCCTCCCACCTGCTGACTAACCGGCGGGTCCACACAGGGGAGAGGTCCTTCAACTGCCCCGAGTGTGGGAAGGCCTTTGGCGATTCCTCTGCCCTGCTGATGCACCAACAGGTCCACACCAGCGAGAGGCCGTTCTCCTGCCCTTGGTGTGGGAAGGGCTTTAAACGTTCCTCTGAACTGCTGGCCCACTGGCGGGTCAACACAGGGGAGAGGCCATTTGCCTGCCCCGAGTGCGGGCGGAGATTCGCATTGTCCGGTAACTTGCAGAGACACCAGAGGGGGCACCAGTGTTCTCAACAATCTGATTCCGACAGTGATGCTGCTGTGGGTCAACCCCAGGACTGAACCTCCTGACTGTTCTGACAATGGGTGCAGTGGGAGAGTCTGTGGGTTTCTTTGTTTTCTGCTAGACTGCACCCACACACCCCTCCCATTCCTCCCCCAACCCCAGGTTGGCTCACGGGCGGCACAGTGGCTCAGTGATTAGTGCCACTGCCTCACATGGCCAGGGACCGGGGTACGATTCCACCCACCACGTGACTGTGGGGAGTTTGCCCATCCGTCCCCTCCATGTCTGCAAGGGTTTCCTCCGGGTGCTCCAGTTTCCTCCCACAATCCAAAGATGTGCAAGTGAATGAGCCAAGCTAAGTTATCCCAGCGTGTTCAGGAATATGTAGATGTGGTGCATTGTTTAGGGGGAAATGTAGAGTAATTGGGTAGGAGAATGGGTCTGTGTGTGTTATTCTTCAGAGGGTCATCGTGGATTTGTTGAGCCAAAGGGCCTGTTTCCACACTAGGGAATATGGGATTTTGTGAGCTTTGCTTCCAGTGGGCACTGCTGCTCATTGAACCCTAGACTGCACATCCCCACTGAAATGATCCGCACAAACCTAAGATGACATCCAAAACAGAGTTAGCCATGAGTAAAACCTCCACTCATCTCCATCCAAGGCACCAAAGGATCCTTCCACATCTAACATAAATTTACCTGTACCTCCACCAGCGTCACCTACTGTATCAATTGCATCCAATGTGGTCTTCTCTACGTTGAGGAGACAGGATGCCAACTTGTGGATCATTTCAGAGAACCTCTCTGGGACACCCACACCCACAAACCCCACCGCCCCGTGGCTGAACACTCCAACTCCCCCTCCCATTCCGTGAAGGACATGCAGGTCCTGGGCCGTCTCCATTGCCAAACCCTTACCACCTGATGCCTGGAGGACGAACATCTCATTTTCCACCTTGAGACCCTGTAACCACGCGGGATCAATGTGGATTTCAACAGTTTCCTCATTTATCCTCCCCCCACCACCCACCATTATCTCAGTCCCAAGCCTCCAACTTGGCACCGCCCTCCTGACCTGGCCATCACCTTTCCCATCTATCCTCTCCACCCTCCTCTCCGACCTATCACCTTTATCTACCTGTTGCATTCTCAGCTACCTTCCCCCCACTCCCCCACCCCTACACCTCCTTCCATTTATCTCTCACCCCTCCCAGCCCACAAGCCTCATTGCTGATGAAGGGCTTATGCCTGAAACGTCGATTCTTCTGCTCCCTGGATGCTGCCTGACCTGTTGTGCTTTTCTAGCACCACAGTCTC
Source organism: Chiloscyllium plagiosum (assembly GCF_004010195.1). NCBI lineage: Eukaryota > Metazoa > Chordata > Chondrichthyes > Orectolobiformes > Hemiscylliidae > Chiloscyllium > Chiloscyllium plagiosum. The sequence continues at coordinate 10,655,171 of NC_057753.1, forward strand.
AACTCTGTCTACCTATGTTGTCAGAAATATAGGACCTACTCCAAACTGATCCACAGTCCAGCTGATGGGACAAGAAACCACTTCCTTTCTCAAGACAAGTCTCCTGGAGTGAACTTGCTGACTGTCTGATATACTGAACTTTACAGTGCCCCACTGCCCTCAGTTATCTGGAGGGGATCCACAAACATGCGCCTGAGATGGTGCTCGTAATGTTTGTCATCTCTTTGGGATTGATTCCCATTCATTCGATGTTATGGAGTCATACAGCCTGGAAACAGACCCTTTGGTCAACCAGTCCATGATCTCCAACTAAAGAAGTTCCACCTGCCTGCTCCTGGCCCTTATCTGATAGTCATAGTCATAGAGATGCACAGGACGGAAACAGACCAATGGTCCAACTCATCCATGCTGACCAGATATCCTTACCTAATCCTCCTGAAGGATGCAGGATTAAGAGTTCTCTTTGGGAAGAGACCTTAACAAACTGTAGTAATAGACTCACCAAAGTATGGAATCAGGAAAAAAGCATCTTATTTTCATCTTATACTTTGGAGACATGGTCATTAGATTTAGCCAGTCTACAATAATATATAAAAAGAAGAGGATCATAACACAAGGCAATGGAAAAATGGATAAGGAATGGAAGGGGTGGGGAAAACTAGTTAAAATGCAGTGAAATGGGGGGATTTCATACAAACTTAATTTAGAGGTATGCGTGAAAATATACCTGCAGTACTGAACACGACAGTAAAATGTGCCTTTCATAAAGGAGCATGTGCAAGAAATCCAACCGAGATACATAAAATCCCTACAGTGCAGAAAGAGGCCATTTGTCCTATTGAGCCTACATGGACCCACCAAAGAACACCCCATCCTCCTGTATTTACCATGGCTAATCCACCTAACCTACACATCAGAGCAATTTAGAATGGTCAGTCCACCTAACCTGCACATCTTTGGACTGTGGAAGGAAACCCATGCAGACAGGGAGAACATGCAGACTTCACCTGCTGCTGGAATTGAACCTGGGTTCCTAGTGCTGTGAGGTAACAATGCCAAGCACCGTGCCACCCCAGTATGATACAAAATTTGAACAAATGCACTAAGTTGAAAATTTGTCCATGTCAAGAACTTACTGCAAATGATTCGAAGGAAGAATCCATATGGATTGTGTTTTGGAAGAGATCTAAAACTTAATTTGTTAATGACTTCGACTTTTGGAATGGTCTGCAACAGTGTGTGTAGTGCTCAGAATCAATGATGGCATTCAAAAGAGAGTTGGATCATTAAACAGGAAAGTAATCACAGAGTTCAGTGAAGAATCGTATTGTGGTGATTATAATTAGGTCAGTTAGGTGAGTTCCACTTATTGGGGGTGTTCACCTGCTCTTATTAACATTTCACGACAATAACTTAGATTCCCAATATCTGCAGGGTGCTTTCTCTGTTCTCATATCTACGTGAGTGACTCAGTGTCAAATTTTGTTTATGAATTGCTCCCCTGACATCTCATGAGAGGGTTTATGATATTAACACTGCCATATAAATAGTTGTTGGTCACAAAATGCCCAAGTGAGAAAGAACAAACTGACCATCCTCATTATTCATTTTTAAACCATGGAAATAAAATTAATGTTTGGAAAACACACAAGTTATCATGTATTAAGATGATCAGAAATAGGAATGGGAGTAGGCAATTGACTGTTGAGATGCTCTGTCTTTCATCACCATCCGTGGCTGAACATTTATCTGAATTCTCTTTCTGCACGGTTTTTTTAACCATGACTTCACCTGATGAAGGGGCTATGCTCCAAGTGCTTGCGATTTCAAATAAACCTGTTGGACTATAATTTGATGTTGTGTGACTTATGACTAAAAGAATTGATTGAGGATGTTATTACACATCATTGGAGCAGTGGGATTTGAACCTGGGCCTCAGAGGTAGGGACGTTACCACTGCGCCATAAAAAAAGCCTCTGTGGTAAATAGGTCCTCTTCTGCTGAATGAATTGAAATACCTTTCTCCTCAACATGGGACACAACCACTGTTCCCTTTGAGCCCATTATAGTAAATTGAGCCTTCTCGTGTAGAATGAGTGAGAACATTTCCCTCCTGAACATGGAACACGCCTGCGAACCTCTCCACCAATCCCAAAGCCTGCGGTCAGTGCGGACTAATCGGAGAGTGATATACCGTGTTGTTGGTTCACCTACCGACCGCAAAGTCGGTCGCCATTGGTCGGGTGGAGTAAGGTGCGTTCTGATTGGAGGGGGTGCGGATGACGCGCGTCACTGGAGGAGGAGACGGAAGGAAGAAGAAATACAAAGATGGCGGCGCGAGGCTGCGGTTTTCTCATCGACTCAGCGGGCAGTTTCTGACAGAGGGAGGGGGGCAGACAGGCACCGTTTACCTCAGAAAATACCTTTAAAATACATTTCAAATTAAAGTCGGAACTTTTCAAGCAAAAGTTGTGAAGAAAAGGAGACAGTCCCCGGTGGGGTTTATTATTTATTTGTGTATAATTCCCGGGCCCGGGAAGGGGGAGGTGACGGTTACCGGGTGAACGAGAAAACAAATTAAAAATGTCGGCGGTGGAGGAGAGAGAGCCGGCGCCCGCGGCTTCTTCGACGGCGGAAGATGGAGGAGCGGCGGCCGGAGCCCAGGAGCTCAACAACCCCCTGGAGCTGGAGGAAGGTCCAAGAAGCCGGTCCTGGTGTTGGATCCGGACGGGATGTCCAACTGCATTCAACAGTATATTTGGTGGGTGAAAGAGGCCATTCACGGGTATTTTAATCTGAGTCTGATCCCTGAACCTTTACGACCTTTCCTGTAACCCTTTTTAATCATAATCCTTGTAACTTGTTCACAACCATCCTATTCATCCAAAATATAAATTATAATTCATGTTCTAGCTGGATTTGCAAAAAAAAGGCAGGTGTCTATTGGGGCATTTTAAAGATGCTCCCTCATTACATTTTGCGAGACAATCTGGGGCCAGATGAACTATATGAAGAATCTTTAACTGCATAACATGGGTCTCATTACAGATCGAAATCTTCCTCGCATTGTCACATATATCCTTCCATGTTTCCGAAGTGATCTCAACTCCTAACTCTCTAACCCAGGTCTCACGTGGCCGCTCGATGTCACCCAAGAAACCTCTGCCAACAGATGATAAAGAGTAGTCACAGAGAGTGTGTTCCTAGTGTGTTCCTCTTCTCTGTATCAGATCTGTAACAGTCAAAAGCATAGTCTCTTTTCAAATAAAATGTCTGATCTGAATAAAACTAAAGAGGTCCCTACTAGATAATCCATACTTATCGAATTATTTGATCAAAGGACATCATCATTTCACCCTCAAACAAATTATCCAAACAAGAAACTCCACTATCTGTCCAAAGTTTAAACCCGGGGTCCATTATCCCGGGCCGGAAACCCGGCATGCCAACTATGGGAGTAAGAAAACAAGTTTTACACATATTATCCCCCCATCTGCCTAATTGCCCTCCAACCCTAGACAGTATTAGTAACTATTGGATTATGACAATGTTCCGTAACTTTTAAAAACACCAGGTTGATATGATTTGGAGATGCAGGTGTTGGACTGGGGTGTACAAAGTTAAAAATCACCTGATGAAGGAGTGGTGCTCCGAAAGCTAGTGTGCTTCCAATTAAACCTGTTGAACTATAACCTGGTGTTGTGTGATTTTTTTTAACAGGTTGATAAGAGGACATTTTGCCTGAGAGGCCTCAATGTCCAACATATTGACACAAGTCCTCACATGCCCAATCACTTACAAAAGATAGAAAGGAGCTGAATTGATATCTTCTGATATCTGGGAGGTCCACTACCAATCCCTGGGTCAGTTGCAGTTTTACAAACTAATGAGGGCCCCCCTGTGGCACCAAATAGAAGAACTAAACCAATCATTCAATTTACGAAACATTTACCTAGGAAAAAGGAAAGGGAGCATCCGCAGGGGTTATAATAAGAGAGGAAGAACATTCATTTTGATAACAGCCACTTGACCTAACCATGATCTCGAAAGGGCCTCCCCATCTTTGAAGATCTTGTTTAATCTTGTCAAACAAGTGGATAAAATTAGCCTTAAATAACTGATCAAAGATGAGGGTAACAGAAAGGACTAAGTAAGGGAAACCTCTCTGCGCCCACTGAAAGGGAAACCCACCCTTAACGTAAGATATTCCCCTAAGATACCCCATCGGTAAAGCTTCAGAGTTTGAAAAATTAATCTTGTAACCTGAGAAAGAGCCAATGACTGTATTGAAAGCGGCACTGAAACTGTCAGGTTCAAGAGAAAAAGAGAGTATCATCCACATATAATGTGATCTTATGAACCTTTGACCCCATCTCTGGGCCAACTATATTGGGGTCACTCCATATAGCCTCCGCCAGTGGCTCAATCACCATTGTGAAAAGATAAAAGGCCACAGCCTTGCTGACTGCCCCTGCCATGTTAACGTGACTTTAAACCATTGGTTAGAACCGCTACTCGAGGATCACTATAAAGGACCCTTACCGATCTAGTAAACACTTCACCCAGACTAAACTGCTCCAGGGCATAAAAAAGATATGGCACTCCACCTGGTCAAATGCCATCTCAAAATCCAAGGAAATCACCAACCCTTGAATCAATTGCTGCTGACACATTTGAATCATATTAAGCAACCTCCTGGGTTGGATTGACCATGTTAAATTACCCATAGTGTCCAAGGATGTGCAGGTTAGGGTGGATTGGCCATGGCAGGGGGTGGGTGTGGGTGTGGGTGGGATGTTCTTTGGAGGATCGATCTGGACTCGATGGGCCAAATGGTCTGCCCCCACACTGTAGGGACTCTATGACACCCCCAAAGGTGCACTTTATCTGCATCCACCCTGTCAAGCCCCTTTCAGAATTCTACTGATTTCAAGAAGATCACTTCTGGTTCTTTGTGTCAGAGTCATACAGCACGGAAACAGACCCTTCGGTCCAACTGATCCATGGTGACCAGGATTCTCAAACTAAATTTGCTTGCATTTGGCCCATATCTGTCTAAACCTTTCCATCCATGTACCCATCTAAACATCTTTTCAATGTTGTAACTGTACTTGTGTCTACCACTTCTGCTGGAAGTTCATTCACTCATAAACCACCCTCTGTGTCAAAACGTTGCCCCTCAGGTCCCTTTTCAATCTCTCTCCTCTCACCTTAAAAGATATGTCCTCTAGTCTTGAACCCCTCCCACCCCATGCTAAGCAAGAGACCTTGGCTATTCACCTTACCTACATCCCTCATGATTTTATAAATCTCTATAACATCACCCCTCAACTTCCTATACTCCAGTGAAAAAGTTCCAGCCTCTCCTTATAACTGAAACTCTCCAGTCCTGGCAACATACTGGTAAATCTTTTCCAAACCCTCTGTAATAGTATTCTTCCTATAACGGGGCGACTAGAACTGTACTCAGTACTCTAAAGGTGGCCTTATCAACATCCTGTACATCTTCAACATGACATCACAACTCCTATACTCAGTGATGTGAACGATGAAGGGAAGTGTGCTAAACGCCTTCTTAATCACCCTATCTACCAGTGATGTAACTTTCAAAGTACCTGAGCTCTTCTGTTTCCGCCCCCCCCCAGTCTCTCTGTTCTACAACAAGACCCAGGGCCCTATAATTAACTGTACAAGTCTTACCCTTTTTTTTAAACCAAAATGCAATCCATTGCTTTTATCCATACCCCTCTCATCCACATGCTCTCTCTCTCATACACACACGCTTACACCCCCCCCTCCCCATTCACACACTCTCACAGGATTGTACTCCATCACACTCGCACTTTATCAAGCATGTCCATACGCAAACACGCACAAACCCAAATTGCACATACGTAAGTCTGTGGTGAATTTGCATTTAGAGTCGGAGTCATAGAGAGGTCCAGCACGGAAACACACCCTTTGGTCCAACTCGTCCATGCGGACCAGATATCCTAACCTAATATAGTCCCATTTGCCAGCATTTGGTCCATATCCCTCTCAACCTTTCCTATTCATCCAGATGTCTTTCAAATGCTGTACTTGTACCAGCCTTCACCACTTCCTCTGGCAACTCATTCCATACATCCTCTGTGTGAAACAGTTGCCCCTTAAGTCCCTTTTATATCTTTCCCCTCGAATCCTGCCGCGGCAGATGGTAGAATCGGAATTCAGTCAGAAATCTGGAGTTCAGAATTTAACAATGAAACCATTTTCAGGTGGAAAGAACCCCACCTGATTTACTGATGTCCTGTTTAGGGAAGGAAACTACCGTTGTGGGAAAGGATTCACTCAGTCGTCCCAGCTGCATCCTTTATCCACTCCGGCCTACACATAACTCCAGACCCACAGCAATACAGTCGGCTCTTGACTTGCTCACCATCCCCACACCCAGCAAATGAGCGCAGAGAAACTTACTTGGATACAACAACTGGGTTGAAATTGCTAAGTAAGGCAACATTTGGTGGGCAGCACGGTGGTTAGCACTACTGCCTCACCGTGCCAGAGACCCAGGTTCAATTCCCGCCTCAGGCGACTGACTGTGTGGAGTTAGCACATTCTCCCCATGTCTGCGTGGGTTTCCTCCAGGTGCTCCGGTTTCCGCCCACAGTCCAAAAATGTGCATGTTAGGTGAATTGGCCATGTTAAATTGCCCGTAGTGTTAGGTGCAGGGGAATGGGTCTGGTGGGTTGCTCTTCGGAGGGTCAGTGTGGACTTGTTGGGCCGAAGGGCCTGTTTCCACACTGTGTAATCTAATAAATTTCCTACGGGTTAAGGCTGTACCAAGGATCCAATAACAAAGGGACAACTCAGCTGATCAATAGTTAAAGAAAGGGAGGGGGGGAGCACGGGGTGGTGAGTGCGTGTGCTTTGACTTTGAGCTGTTTTTAAAATAAAGCTACTTCTTGTACGCCATTTTGCTGGGGAGATCTGAAGCTGTAACAAAGCTGGGTCACAATAAAGGTTACCTGAACTTACGACTGGACTCATACCCTCATTGAAAGTTTTGAGATCCAACAGGTTTTGTTTTAAAGCTGCTCATTTCTTTCAGCCTCCTGCACTAGATTTCCAATATCGTGAATCAGAAGGAGCAGCGAATGAGCAATTAATATTGTTAGAAATTGTAAATCTTTCATCTCTTCAGGTTCATTGTTTCATCGACATTGTAAAGTTTACTGGCAGCAGTGGGAGGTGTGGGCCGTATTCACTAGAAACAAAGTTAAAAACCATATAGTTGCACATTATAGTCCAACAAGTTTATTTGGAAGCGCTGCTCCTTCATCAGGTTGTTGTGGAACAGGATCATAAGACACAGAATTTATAGCAAAACATTACACTGTCATGAAACCGATACGATATATTGAATTACGATATATCCTAGATTGCTGTTAAGTTTTTCATCTTTTAGAATGGGTTGCAAATTTTGCTCCATTAATGTGTAAATCCCAGAACTTACTTCAAGTCAAATTCTCGAGTTAACTTAAGGTTTTATAAAAAGAGGTAACATCCCAGCACAGACAATACTTGAAAGGTCTGTCTGTATCTCAATCGTGAGTCAGACTTAAGGAGTGTGGTGCTGGAAAAGCACAGCAGGTCAGGCAGCATCCAAGAAGCAGGGGAATTGACGTTTTGGGCATAAGCCCTTCATCAGGAATGAGGTTTCCTGATGAAGAGCTTATGCCTGAACATTGATTCTCCTACTCCTCGGATGCTGCCTGAACTGTTACGCTTTACCAGCACCACACTCTTCAACTTTGCAGATGCTGGAGATCAGTTCTCACATTCTCCTTGAGTCAGACTGGTTTTAGTTCAAATTAGGAATTTATAAAATATGACATGGATTGACTGCCAGCTTTTTGAACCAAATAGAATGTACCTGCAAATATAACTCTGCAAATGCAAATTCACCCCATAGACTTATATGTATGTGCATGAGAGAGTGTGTGCGCTTGGGTGTGAGTATGGGAGGTCAGAGTGTGTGTGTCTGAGAGAGAGAGAGTGTGTATGAAAGAGGGTTTGCGTGAGTGTGAAAGTATGTAAGAGCGTGTGTTGTGTGTGTTTGGTATAGTGGGGCCACCTGGAGTGTGACATGAACCAAAGGTCCCAGTTGAGGCCATCCTCATGGGTTGCAAACTTAGCTATCAGCCTCTGCTCAGACATTAGAAATGATTAAGCAGTTACACAGCACACATTGGAGAGGGCAGGGTGAGACTTGTCTTTCAATTTGCAGAAGGTGGGAGGCTATGGATGCTGTGGTCCAGGACAAACTGCTCCGAGAGATGGAGCTGGTAGCCAGGCTGCAGACACGTTGAGGGAAAGGCGGAAAGTTAACCAGACACTTAATTCTGGGAGATGATCATTCCCCTCTGGACAGACCCTTCTGACTGGGTCAGTGGACAGGGTCAGGAGGGTGTGAGCACTGGTCTGGCAGGTAAAAGGGATCTGAGAGAGGGCTGCAGGGGGGAGGAGCTAATTGACTGTGGTGGGAGTAAGAACAACATTGGGGAGGGGGAGGGGGAGGGCGAGGTGGTGGGAAGGGACAGAATAGTGACAGGGATTGTCTCCTTTCTCTGCAGTTGGCAACAGGAGGCCAGATGGCATCGGTGTCTGTCTGGCACCAGGATTCAGGAATCGATGTACTCAGTGCCGGAGAAGTGGGAAAGGGAGGTTGCAGCGGGTGTGGCCCAATAATGTCAGGAGGAGAGAGCCTCTGCTAAGTGCGCGTAAGACATTAGAAGACTAGGGGCGGCACAGTGGCTAGCACTGTTGCCTCACAGCACTAGGGTCCGAGGTTCAATTCCAGCCTTGGGCGACTGTCTGTGTGGAGTTTGCACATTCTCCCAGTGACTGTGTGGGTTTCCTCCCACAGTCCAAAGATGTGCAGGTCAGGTGAATTGGCCATGCTAAATTGCCCATCGTGTTAGCTGCATTAGCCAGAGAGAAATGGGTCTGGGTGGGTTGCTCTTCAGAGGGGCGGTGTGGACTGGTTGGGCCAAAGGGCCTGTTTCCACACTGTAAGTAATCTAATCTGATGAGAAGCTACAAAGATCAAAGCAGAATCTAAAAGCTCTGGGCAGCACGGTGGCTCAGTGATTAGCACCTCTGCCTCACAGTGCCTGGGTTCGATTCCCAGGTGGCAACCGTTCTCCTTTGGCATGAACTCCAAACCTTTCCTATTCAAATATTTTTCAACTGTACCTGCATCCACGACTTCCTCTGGACAATCCATCCACACACAAACCACTCCTTAAAAAAAAGATGCTCATCATGCTTTTAAATTTTTTTTCTCCACTCACCTCAAAAGAATTTGCTCCCTAACATTGAAATCCCCACCTGAACACCTGCTTCTTTACCTCATCTATACCCCTCATGATTTTTAAAATTTCTATAAGGTCACCTCTCAACCTCCTATGTTCCAATGAGAAAAGTCCCAGCCTATGCCCTTGATACTCAAGAACCTATCTATCTCAGTCTTAAGCCAATGCAGTGCCTGTTAAGTTCACTTGATTTTAAAATGAATGGCACCATATTCATTTAAAATATCTATGTTTTCTGTGCAAAGTCAGTCCTGGTCAGGTAATAGCCAGTGATGTCTTATGCTGCTTCTGACCAGACTCATAAGCTGCCTTGAGATGTATGAGTGAAACTTCACAATAAAAGATTCATGCAGCCTTTCTTCATGACACTTTAACGAGGCTTCTCCAAATGAATCTTTGACTGATAAGGGAGGTTGACAGGATTTTGAGAGTCACTGGCTCTGTCACAGCACTGTCCCAACCCCCAGTTGACCCAAAACATCGACTTCTCCATCTCCTGGGTGCTGCCTGGCTTGCTGCATTCTTCCAGCCTCCTGCTTGTCTATTTTGGATTCCAGTACCTGCAGTTTTGTTTTGTCTCTAACCAAGAATACTCTGCAGATCAGGCAGCATCATTGGAAAGTGAAAACCTGTTAACACTTAAGGTTGATGACTCTCAGTTAGATTTCCAATATCTGCAGGATGCTTTCTCTGTTCTCGTATCTACTTGATGAATTGCTCCAATGATATCTCATGAGAGGGTTTATGATATTAACAGTGCTATATAAATTGTTGTGGGTCACAATGTGCCCAAGTAAGAAAGAACAAGCTGACCATCCTTAAATATTCATTTTTAAACAATGGAAATAAAATTAACATTTTCAGAAAACACAACTTGACATATATTAAGATCAGAAATAGGAATGGGAGTAGATAATTGACCATCACCATCCAAGCTGTCTTTCATCACCATCCAAGCCTGATCATTTATCTGAATTCTCTTTCCTACACTTTTTTTTCCCATGACTTCACCTGCTGAAGGGGCTACACTCCAAGAGCTTGCACTTTCAAATAAACCTGTTGGAACATAACCTGGTGTCGTGTGACTATTGACTTAACATCCTCAATCAATTTTTTTCATTACACATGGCTGGAGCCGTGGGATTTGAACCTGGGCCTCAGGGCTCAGGTAATTGCACATTACCACAGCATCACAAAAAAACCTCTGTAGTAAACAGGTCCTCTTCTACTGAATGAATATGGGACACAACCATTGTACCCTCAGAGCCCATTATAGTAAACTGGGACCTTTCCAGTTGAATTAATGAATGGGCTTGGAAAGGGGCAGAGACACTGAAGTTTGTGTGAACCTCTCAACCAATCCCAAAGCCTGCAGTTGGTGCAAACCAATCGGAGAGCGACATTCAATGTATTTGCTCAAGGTTCGGGTTCGGTGCCGGCAGGAGGTAAAGGCCGGCACAGAGTACAAGCTGGAGGAGAGGCTACACTTGGCGCTGTACCGTGTGCGTGGAGCTGCCCACGGCTTCAGACTACCAGGTACCAGGCTGGGCTGAAGGGGAACCCGGGGGACAAGGCGGCTCGCCATTAGCCTGGAGCCACAATCACTCCCATTCTTAAATCAGTCTTCTGCTATAAATTCTGTGTCTTATGATCCTGCTCCACAGCTACCCAATGAAGGAGTAATGCTTCCAAATTAATCTGTTGGATTATAACCTGGTGTTGTGTGATTTTTAAACTTTGTCCACCCCAGTCCAACACCGGCTCCTCCACATCGTTGAGCAAACAAAGCCCACACCTCCGGGTGCTGTCAGTAAAATACCGATGAAAGAATGAACCTGCAGTCCTGAAAAATTTACAATTCCTAACGAAACTAACTACTCATTCACTGCTTCTTCTGATACACAATTTGGAAAGTTAGTGCTGGAGACTGAAAGAAAGACTTAGGACAAAAACCTTTTGCATCTCTCAGCTTTCTCAGAGTCTGAGTCCAACAGTAAGTTGAGGTAACCTTTATTGCGACCCAACTTTGTTACAGCATCAGATCTCCCCAGCAAAAAAGGCATACGAAAAGTAACTTATTTTCTTTTTAACAGCTCACGGTCAAAGCTCATACACTCCCCCTGCCACCAACCTGACCCCCCACTCCACTTTCTTTACTATTGCTCAGCTCAGTTGTCTTTGTAATTCGATCCTTGGTACAGCCTTAACCCGCAGGAAGTATTGCCTCACTTAGAAATTTCAACCCATACACTGTATCCAAGTAACTTTCTCCCTGCTCATTTGCCAGGGGGTACTGTCAAGAGTCAACCGTCTGTGGGTTTGGAGTCACGTGTTTGGCCAGACCTGGTTAAGGATGCAGCTGGAATGACTGAGTGAATCCTTTCCCACAATAGCAGTTTCCTTCCCAAAAAAGGACGAGTGAATCAGATGGTTTTTTTCACAAAAATGGTTTCATCATTAGATTCTCAACTCCGGATTTCTGAACGAATTCCAATTCTACCACAGCGAGATTCAAACCCGGGAGTCCCCAGAACTGAGTTAATAGTCCAGTCGATAATGTGACTCTGCCATCACACCTTCAATCCCTCTGTGATGGCACATGAACTCGCTGGTGGCTCCTCAGGTGGGAGGAGTGGGTGAAGCCCTTCCTGCACTGAGAGCAGGTGAATGGCCTCTCGCCGGTATGGACCCGTTGGTGGATCAGAAGGGTAAAAGAATTCACTGAACTTTTCCGCACTTAGAGCAGGTGAATGGCCTCTGGCCCATGTGGGCCCACTTGTGGATCAGCAGTGTGGATGAACAAGCAAATCTCTTCCCATGTGCTGAGTGTGTGAACGGCTTCTCCCCTGTGTGGACCCACTGGTGCTTCTGCAGGTTGCCCACATGACTGAAGCCCTTCCCACACTCAGGGCAAGTGAACGGCCTCTCCCCGGTGTGGACCGCTCGTGAGTTTCCAGAATAGATAGAGATGGGAATCCTTTCCCAAAGTCCCCACATTTCCACAATTTCCCCATGGGGAGTAGCTTTCCTTCTGTCGCTCTGGGTTTGAAATTACAAACAGAACGGGTACACCATGAGGGGTGAGATTTTGATCCCCCAAGGTAATGGTGTGAAGCACTTTTCACAGTCAGTGCAGTGAATCTCCCTCACTCGGGTGTCTCAGTATTATTCCTGCAACACCAGTGTCCAAAATCTCTCAAGCAGACAAAAGCAACATTTCTTCTCTATTGGAATTACTGCTGATATTCAAGTTCCAATGAATTAAATGGCTCTGTATCATTTGCTTTCAGATTTCTTTCCTCATGTCTTCCTCCAAAAACAAATTCACAAAATATGTCATCACTGTCAGTCCAGTCAAATGAATGTAGCATAGGTGACAATTCCAGAAGATTGCCAGATGCCTGCTGATCACATATTATCCAGGACACAGAAACCTAAAACCTCACGGCACGGTGGCACAGTGGTTAGCACTGCTGCCTCACAGCACCAGAGACCCGGGTTCAATTCCCGCCTCAGGCGACTGACTGTGTGGAGTTTGCACATTCTCCCCGTGTCTTCGTGAATGTAGGGGTATGGGTGGGTTGCGCTTCGGCGGGTCGGTGCGGACTTGTTGGGCCGAAGGGCCTGTTTCCACACTGTAAAGTAATCTAATCTAATCTCTCATGCAGCTAGCTAGCCTTAAGTGTCTATGGAGGAAAACTTCATTTCTGTGACAATGACCTGGAACAAGCTGCCTACAAAGGTGCTGGAAATGGAGCTGAATCAAGGATATGAAAATGAAATGTCAACGCTGCTTGAATTGATTTGAATTTATTGTCATGCATACTGAGACACAGTAAAAAGCTTTGTCTTGTAAGGAATACAGGCAGATTACATAGTTAAGTATCATTGATATAAATAATAGGTAGACAGCAGCAAAAACCAAAACACAGGTACAAGTGAATGCTAAATTTGAGAGTCCATTTAGTATTCTAACAACAGTAGGGTAGAAACGGTTTCGAAACCAGCTGGTGTTCAGGCTTCTGTATCTTCTCCCCGATGGTACAGGTTGTAGAAAAGTATTACCAGGGTGGAATGGATCTTTGAGAATGCTAGTGGCCTTTCCTTGACATCGGGTCTGGTAGATGGATTCTATGGATGGGAGGTTGGCTTTTGTGATCGTCTGGGTCAAGTTCATCACTATCTGTAACTGTCTCCAATCTTGAATGGTACAGTTGCCATACTAGGTAGAGATACATCCAGACGGAATGTTCTCAATGGTGCACCTATAAAAGTTGGCAAAGGTATTCGCCATCATGCCAAATTTCCTCAGCTGCCTGAGGAAGAGGAGATATTTGGGTCTTTATAACCAGTGCGTCCACATGAAGAGTCCAAGAAAGCTTGTTGTTGATGACCATACCCAGGATCTTGATACTCTCTACTCATTCCACCTCTGTGCTGTTAACGTGTGTGTGGGGGGGGGCATGAATAACATCCCGCCGAAAGTTAATAATGAGTTCCTTCGTTTTGCAGGCATTAAGAGCTAGATTTTTCTCTGTGCACCCTTTTAACCAAAGTTAAGGTGGACCCGGTCCCTCTTCTCCTGGCCAAATTTATCTTCCCTAGATGTGCATGAGTGAAAGCTTTTTAACATCCTCACTTTTTGTGCGAGGAAGAACATTTTGTTGAATGCAGTTGACATCTCTTACTTTTGTCAACAGGCTCTGTCGGGGTAGCGTAAGTTAATAATGGAACACATTCCTTTGGACTTTCCCACAAATATGGTGCACCAAAAAATGGAAAATTATTATAAGACATGGCAGCAGTGTTTAAATTACCTGGCAGCAGATTTGTCTGCCTTCGTTTAGCCATGACGATTTGGTTTAGTGAACCCGATGCCCTGAGAGGAAGAATTTCGAACAAATATTGATGTAATAATTGATGTTCTCGAAGGTTGAGAGCTACAGTCTTGTTCCGCTGAGTGGTATTATTTATTTATTTGTAATGAGTATGGTTTTGTAGAGTAGTGTAGCAGTTGGTTTACTGTTGTCATTGTTGTTATAATGTAATATTTTCATATTTTTGTAACTTTATAATTTTGTAAAGAAAAAAGCTTTCAATAAAAATATTTTTAAAAAGTCTAATGCTTTGTGTCTGTGACATTGTTCTCAGTCAAGGATAGATTCCCCATCACCACTGTGGGATATCGGTAAAGTAGGGTTACTTCTGCAATCATAATTACTTATGCAAGGTAAATGAACTCACACCAGTGTATAATTGTTTCAGCCAAGAGCTGAGTCAACAAGAAGGAAATGTGAAGGAAATACATAATTGTTTTTGTATTAGCTAAAATGTGCATGCAAGAATGAAATATGCCTGCAAACAATGGTAGATGTTACAGACAAATAGATAAGGTGCTGTGAGGGGAGGGGGTTAAGCTAGATATGCCTGTACAAACAGTAGTTATAAGCACCTGTTTCCCGCTTCTGCAAAACCAAGAACAAACCACAATCAAGAAGTCATGAGGTCATAACAAGTAAGAGAAACAGATGGTAGTGAAGGAGGATATACCTAACAATGGACCACAGCAGGATGTGGTCAAACGGCCTTGTGAGGCCAGAAAGAAGCATTTTGTCACAGAGATGAACAGGCAAGAGATGAACAAGAGTAATGGGCGCCGGTCTTAGAGAAGTGGGAGATGTAAACAGGGGAGGAGCAATGGGAGGATGAAATAGGAACGAATTACATAAATACTAGTTGAATTCAGTGTGTGTGTGTGTGTCCCTGTCTTGTGGACAGTGGACACAACACCCCTCTTGCAAGACCGTAATAAACGATACTACTGATTCAGATCTTGTTTCAGACTGAAATTATTGAGGAACAAATTACATAAATGTTGTGTACTAGTTGAATTCAGTGTGTGTGTGTGTGTGTCCCTGTCTTGTGGACAGTGGACACAATACCCCTCTTGCAAGACCGTAATAAACGATACTACTGATTCAGATCTTGTTTCAGACTGAAATTATTGAAGTGAGTGAGCTTCGTTTCTCACAACCACCAATCCCCTGAATCAATATCTAATTAAGGAAAAAGCCAACATTCATATAAGTGGAGAAACAGCAGCTGTATTTAAGTGGGGACTTCGGAAACGTGCTAATGACTACTGTACACCCAACACACATTAGGACACCTGCCCTTTTTTTTTGGAAATCCAGCTAGAACATGAATTATAATTAATATTATGGATGAATAGGATGGTTGTGAACAAGTTACAAGGGACTATGATTTAAAAGGGTTACAGGAAAGATCGTAAACCTTCAGGGATCATACTCGGATTAAAATACCGTGCACGGCCTCTCTCATCCACCAAAACAATATCTTGTCGGACATCTCTTACTTTTGTTTGGACCTTTATCCCGGATCCAACACCAGGACCCGCTTCTCGGACCTTGCTCCAGCTCCAGGGGGTTGTTGAGCCCCTGGGCTCCACCGGCCGCCGCCGAAGAAGCCGCGGGCGCCGGCTCCCTCTCCTCCACCGCCGACATTTTTAATTTGTTTTCCCGTCACCTCCCCCTTCCCCGGAAATTATATAATACAAACAATAAACCCCACGAGGGGACTATTTTTTTTCTTCACAACTTTTGTTTGAAAGGTTCCCGCTTTAATGTGAAATGTATTTTAAAGTTATTTTCTGAGGTAAACGGTGCCTGTCTGCCCCCCTCCCTCCGTCAGAAACCGCCCGCTGAGTCGATGAGAAAACCGCAGCCTCGCGCCGCCATCTTTGTTTTTCTTCTTCTTTCCGTCTCCTCCTTCAGCGACGCGCGTCATCCGCGCCCCCATCCAATCAGAGCGCACCTTACTCCACCTGACCAATGGCGACCGGCTTTGCGGCCCTCATGGGACCGAAACCCCACCGAAACGTCGCTCTCCGATTAGTCCGCGCCGACCGCAGCCTTTGGGATTGGTGGAGAGGTTCGCAGGCGCTTCACTGTCCCCGCCCCTTTACTACAACGGGCTCGAGGAGGGGGGACAGAAATAACGTCTCATGTTCAGGAGGAAGGGATTCTCACTCATTCAATTCTCCACAAGGCGGCTCAATTTATTATGTTAAAAATCACCAGGTTTTTAAACTTTGTGCACCCCAGTCCAACACCGGCATCGCCAAATCAATTTACTATAACGGGGGTCGGAGGGAACAACAGTCGTATCCCACGTTGAGGAGGAAGGTGTTTCCATTCTTTCAACATAAAAGGTCCCATTTCTCTTTTTTTACGGCGCAGTGGTAGTCTCCCGACCCCGGAGGCGCAGGTTCAAATCCCACTGCCCCAGCCACGTCCTCAATCAAACGTTTTTTAGTCATAAGTCACAACGCCAAATTATTGTTCAACAGATTTATTTGAAATCGCAAGCGCTTGGAGCGTGGCTCCTTCATCAGGTGGAGGCATGGGGAAACTGTGCAAGAAGGAGAATTCAGGTAAATGATCAGCCAATAATGGTGATAAAAGACAGAGCATCTCAACACTCAATTACCTATATCCCATTCCTACTTCCGATCTTGTATTAATACATGACAAGTTGCGTGTTTTCTAAACATTAATTGCTTGGTTTAAAAATGAATATTTAAGGATAGTCAGTTTGTTCTTTCTCACTTGGGCACATTGTGACCCAGAACAATTTTATATGGCACTTAATTCATAAACCCTCTCATGAGGTATCACAGGAGCAATTCATAATCAAAATTTGACACAGTCACTCAAGTAGATACGAGAACAGAGAAAGCACCATACAGATATTGGGAATCTCAAAAGTTATCGACGTGAAATGTTAACAAGAGCAGGTGAACACGCCCAATAAGGGATCTTACTGACATAATTAAAATCACCACAGCAACCAGTACTACTCTTCACTGATCACTGTGATTAATTTCCTTTTCAGTTTAACGACCCAACTCTCTTGGAATGCAATAATTGAATCTGTCTCCAACACACTCTCTTGCAGACCACTACAGAGGTCGAAGATTTTCAATCATTAATGATTGGATTTGGATCTCTCCCAAGAAAAATTCATATTGCTTCTTCCTTCCAATCCTTTGCAGTTAGTTCTTCACATAGACAAATTTGCAGTTTCAGATTAGATTAGATTCGCTACAGTGTGGAAACAGGCCCTTCGGCCCAACAAGTCCACACTGACCCTCCAAAGAGCAACCCACCAAGACTCCTGGCAAATGCACCTAACACTATTGGAATTTAGTATGGCCAATTCACCTAACCTGCACATCTTTGGATTGTGAGAGGAAACCGGAGTACCTGGAGGAAACCCACGCAGACATGGAGAGAATGTGCAAATTTCACAGATAGTTCACAGATAGCGTGAATTGAACCCGCCTGTCCCTGTTAAGAATATGGAATTTGTACATCATGGGTTTGTTAAAATTTTATAACATATTGGGGTGGCACGGTGCTTGGCATTGCTACCTCATAGCGCCAGGGACCCAGGTTCAATTCCAGCCTCAGTTAACTGTGTGGAGTTTGCATGTTCTCCTGTCTGCATGGGTTTCCTTCCACAATCCAAAGATGTGCAGGTTAGGTGGATTGACCATGGTAAATGCAGAAGGATGGGATGATTCTGGGTGGAATGTTCTTTGGTGGGTCAGTGCAGACTCAATGGGACAAATGGCCTCTTTCTGCATTGTAAGGATTTTATGTATCGCTCTGATTTCTTACACAGGCTTTTTATGAAAGGGACATTTTGCTGTTATGTTCACTACTGCTGTTTCTATACTGCTAAATTAAGTTGGCATGAAATCCCCTCATTTCACTGTATTTTATCTAACATTCCCCCATTCCATTCATTATCTATTTTTCCATTATCATGTATTATGATCCTCTTCTCTTTATATATATTATTGTAGACTGGGTAAATCTAGTTACCGTGTCTCCAAAGTATGAAATGAAAATGCTTTTTTCCTGATTCCATACTTTGGTGAGTCCATTACTACATCTTGTTGAGGTCTCTTAATCTGGCATCCTTCAGTAGGATTAGATTAAGGTATCTGGTCAGCACAGGTGAGTTGGACCGAAGGGTCTTTTCCGTCCTGTGCACCTCCATGACTAGGACTACCAGATAAGGGCCTGGAGCAGGCAAGTCATAGCGTCATACATGTACAGCATGGAAACAGACCCTTCGGTCCAACATGTCCATGGTTATCAGATATCCCAACCTAATCTAGTCCCACCTGCCAGCACCTGCCCATATGCCTCTTAAACGTTGCAATTGTACCAGCCTACACCACATCCTCTGGCAGCTCATTCCATACACGTACCACCCTCTGCGTGAAAAAGTTCCCCTTAGGTCTCTTTTATATCTTTACCCGCTCACCCTAAACCTATGCCCTCTAGTTCTGGACTCCCCGACCCCAGGGAAAAGACTTTGCCTATTTACCCTATCCATGTCCCTCATAATTTTGTAAACCTCTATAAACCTCAGCCTCCAACGCTCCAGGGAAAACAGCCCCAGCCTGTTCATCCTCTCCTATAGCTCAAATCCTCCAACCCTGGCAACATCCTTGTAAATCTTTTCTGAACCCTTTCAAGTTTCACA
>NC_057753.1:10674884-10695240 GCF_004010195.1 Chiloscyllium plagiosum
AGATGGGAAAGGTGATGGACAGGTCAGGAAGGCGCTGCCAAGTTGGATTATTAGGACTGGGATAATGTTGGGGGGGGGGGGGGGGTAGGATTAATGAGGAAACTGCTGAAATCCACATTGATCCAGTGTGGTGGCAGGGTCCCAAGGCGGAATATGAGGTGTTCTTCATCCACACATAAGGTGATAAGGGTTTGGCGATGGAGGCAGCCCAAGACCTGCATGACGGAATGGGAGGGGGAGTTGAAGTGGAGTTGGTGGGTGCGGGTGCCCTGGAGGGATTCTCTGAAACAATCCACAAGTTGGCGTCCTATCTCTCGGATGTAGAAAAGACCATATTGGATGCAATGGATACAGTCAGTGACACTGGTGGAGGTACAGGTAAATTTCTGTCGGATGTGGGAGAATCCTTTGGGGCCTTGGACAGAGTTGAGAGGAGTGGTGTGGGCGCAGGTTTTGCACTTCCTGTGCTGGCAGGGGAAGGTGCCAGGAGTGGGTTGCGGGCTGGTGGGGGGGCATGGACATGACGAGGGAGTCACGGAGGGAATGGCCTCTCTGGAATGCTGATAGGGGTGTGGAGGGAAAAATATACCTGGTAGTGGGGTCTGTTTGTAAGTGGCAGAAATGGCGGAGGATGATGAACATATCCGGAGGTTGGTGGGGCGGAAGGTGGGGACCGGGAGAAGGTTCTGTCCTTGTTGTTTTGGGAGGAGTGGGGTTCAAGGTCTGTGTTGCAGGATGTGGAGATGATTGCTGGAGGGCATCGTCAACCACGTGGGAAGGGAAATTGTGATCCTGGAAGAAGGAGGCAATCTGGGATGTTTTAAGGTCAAATTGGTCATCCCGGGAACAGATGGGGTGGAGGCTGCCCCAAGTGTGGGCAGGCCTTCAGCATTTACTCCAACCTGCTGATGCACCAGCGGGTGGCATTTTTACAGGTGGTGTAGTCTGGGTAGCTGTGGGAGACGGTGGGCATGCAGTAGATGTCCATGGTTAGTTAGTCACCGGAGTTGGAGAGGTCCTGAAAAGGGAGGGAGGTGTCCGAGATGGTCCAGGTGAATTTGAGGTCAGGTTGAAAGGTGTTGGTGAAGATGATGAACTGCTCAAACTCCTCGTGAGAGCACGAGGCGGTGCCGATATGGTCATCGATATACTGGAGGAACAGGTAGGGGATGGTGCCGGTGTATGTGAGGAAAATAGACTGTTCCACGTACCCAAAGAGGCAGACATAGCTGGGTTCTATTCGGCTTTGGTACATTGGTTTGGACGCCATCTTCGGTATGTACGGATCGTTTCAGTGGGAACATGCAGTCCTGGGCTCAATGAGCAGCAGTGCCCACTGGAAGCAAAGCTCACAGAATCCCTCCAGTATGGAAACAGGCCCTTTGACCCAACAAATCCACAATGACCCTTCAAAGAGAAACCCAGTAGACTCCTTACCCTACCCCATTACTCTACATTTCCCCCTGAACAATGCACCACACCTACATATCTCTGAACACTCTGGAATAATTTAGCTTAGCCAATTCACTTTCACATCTTTGGACTGAGGGGGGAAACTGGAGCACCTGGAGGAAACCCTCGCAGACATTGGGGGTGGGGGGGTGGGGTGCGAATGTGCAAACTCCACACAGTCACCCCGAGAGTCAAATCGAACCCAGGTCCCTGGCACTGTGAGGCAGCGGCATTAACTATTGGCTCACAGGCAGCACGGTGGTTCATTGTGGGGTTGAGAGGTTCGTGGTGGAGGTGGTGGGAGGGGTGCTGGGGTGCAGTCCAGCAGAAAACAAAGAAAACTCACAGACTCTCCCACTGCACCCACTGTCAGAACGGGCAGCAGGTTCAGTCCTGGGGGCGATCCACAGCAGCGTCACTGGCAGAATCAGATTGCTGGGAGCATTTGTGTCCCCGCTGGTGCCTCTGCAAGTTACTCAACCATGTGAACCTCCGCCCGCACTTGGGGCAGGCAAATGGCCTTTCCCCGGTGTGGACCCGCTGGTGCATCAGCAGGTTGGAATAAATGCTGAAGGCCTTCCCACACTCGGGACAGCTGAAGGGCCTCTCCTGTGTATGGACCCGCTGGTGGGTCAGCAGGTTGGAGGCCTGGGTGAAGCCCTTCCCGCACTCTGGGCAACTGTAGGGCCTCTCTCCAGTGTGGACCCGCCGATGGGCTAGCAGGTCGGAGGAGCGTTTAAAGCCCTTCCCACACTCAGGGCAGGAAAACGGCCTCTCCCCGGTGTGGACCCGCTGGTGCTTCAGCAGGGCAGAGGAATCACCGAAGGCCTTCCCACACTCCTGGCAGTTGAAGGGCCTCTCCCCAGTGTGGACCCGCCGGTGGGTCAGCAGGTGGGAGGAGCGGTTAAAGCTCTTCCCGCACTCGGGGCAGGAGAATGGCTTCTCCCCCGTGTGGACCCGCTGGTGCCTCAGCAGGGCGGAGGAATTGCTGAAGGCCTTCCCGCACTCGGGGCAGCTGAAGGGCCTCTCTCCCGTGTGGGACCGCCGGTGGACCAGCAGGTCAGAGGATTTGCTGAAAGCCTTCCCACACTCAGGGCAGGGGAAGGGTCTCAGCCCAGTGTGGACCCGCTGGTGAGCCACGACAGCGCAGGCTTGGGCAAAGCCCTTCTCGCACTCGGGGCAGGTGAATGGCCTCTGCCCTGTGTGGATCCACTGGTGGGCCAACAGGTGGGAAGAGCGGGTAAAGCCCTTCCCGCACTCGGGGCAGGAGAATGGCCTCTCCCCGGTGTGAACACGCCGATGAACATCCAGGTCAGACGGGAAACGGAAGCCTTTCCCGCAGTCACCACACTTCCACGGTTTCTCCACAGGGAGGGATTCCTCAGGATTCTCCATGGCCGAAACTTCAGCTGCACACAAACGTGTGTACAGCCCCTCACCACTTTGAATTCCTCTTTCCAGGCCGTATAACTGTTTCCAACTCCACACACAGTGCACTGCAACAGTAGTCTCTCTCATCCAGTCCCACTGATACTGAAAATCTACTGAAAACCAAAAGTGTTGCTGATTCTCACAGAAGCATTGTCAAACATCGTTGTGGTTCCTATGGATTGAGTGACTGTCAAACATTGACGTGAAAGCGAAGACTGCAGACGCTGGAGAGTCAGTCAAAAAGTGTAGTGCTGGAAAAGCACGGCAGGTCAAGCAGAATCCGAGGAGCTGGAGAGTCGACGTTTCGGGCATAAGCTGTTGATTTTGAAACTTCCACCTTCAGCTGGTCTGTAAAAAGAGATTACAAAAGTCATCACTGTCAGTCCGGGGGGAGGTGGGATCGAAATGAGACAACAAGGCATTGACACCGACACCAGAAAGAAACTGAACATAGAGACGAGGATAACATTAGTGGCAAGTCAGAGTCAGAGTCAAAGATATACAGGAGAGAGACAGGCCCTCGCAGCACAATGGCAATCCCAGTCTATGTTTGAAAAGTTAAAACACCCGACCACAACCATCCTTTTACTTTTACAGGGAACTGAAATCTCCATATAAATTTGTTTCTCCATTTCCCACTGATCATGAGGGGGTCTGCAACACAATCCCAATAAGATGTTCATCCCTTCCTTATTTCTCAGTTCCAACCAAATAACCTTCCTGGATGTATTCCCAGGAATATCCTCCCGAGGTCCAGGAATACTATCCCTTATCAAAAACAGCACTCTCCCTCATCTCTTGCCTCCTTTCTATCCTTCCTATAGCATTTGTATCCTGGAACATTAATCTGCCAGTCTTGTCCATCCCTGAACCACGTGTCTGTAATTGCTAGGATATCCCATCCCATCTTCCTGACCGTGCCCTGAGTTCATCTGCCTTCCCTGTTAGACGTCTTGCAATGAAGTAAATGTCATTGGTTCCAATGTGTACAATGACCTCCAATTGGTCCCTCTCCCCTTTCAGAGCATTCTGCACCCTCAGACATCCTTGATCCTGGTACCAGAAAGATGATGAGAAAGTCTATAGCCTTAAAACTTGTCTTTAAACATTCAGACTAAAATGTAATGCTGAATTATAGAACACACTTGTTGCACTAGAAAAATAGACAGGCAGGAAGGCTCAGAAAAAAAAAAAGGCGGTGAGGGGGGTATCTCAAGGAATGCAGAAGATTGGGACATCTGTGCTCACTAAGTGATAACTGGGTGCTCTAAGGCAATTAAGAACATTTGCGCCTTAGCATTGTGTCCTGTTCACACAGATTCACCAGAGTGATAATATTGATGGCCATTCTCTTGTGAAATTAATGAGTGTTTATTCTGACCCTGAAACGAAACTCGGCACTATCAAAAGCCTTGTAATTGACGGTCACATCCTGTCAATAATAATGGATTCTTATTACCCCTTTCAAGCAGAGCAGACACAGAGAGAAAAACATCTTAGCTGTTACAAGACCCTGACTTGAGAGTTCAAAAGGACACTAGAGAGCGAGAGCGAGAGACCATTTTAATGCTGAGACTGCTGAAGCCAGTACGAAATTAACTCTTAGCGCTTCCCTGCTGTGGACTGAATTTAATTGCATTTTAGGACTTTTTGATGATATTGAGTAGCCATTATCGGTTATTAAATATAAACTCTGTAAAAGCTTTAACTTACTTGCTGTTCTTGCAGACCACTCTACAGACCTTACAGACTGCCCCACTGTCAATTCTAACTAATCAGATCTTATGTCTTGTTTGAATTTGAATCACAACCCTGAAAAGAAAGCACGTTAAATTCAAAGACTAATGAGTCAGTTTAAATGCAAGCTTACGGTAACATCTCAGCCTTAGGTACAGAATGATTCTGCTCCTAACTTAGAAATTATTCTAGGCCTAACATTGAAGAGATTCTGGCACAATGTGTCGGGAAGCCATTTTATGGTCAAAAGTTTGCCCTCCTTGCTAAGAAGCCAGTTTGTAAAACAATTGTATCTGACATGTGAGCTGTGCAAGGTTACCTTACGAACTCTCCAATTAGCTGAGACTGGTACCTCTTTATGAGAGGAGTTTATCTCGCTAGCAGTCGCCTAACTCAGCTGGGTATGTTTTTCGCCACTTGATGAATGGCTTTGAGCCTTGTAGGAGTGATTAGTCAAGCGTACACAGACCTGTCAATTAACTTTTCTTCCTTACGAATTATTGTCTTTCACTGTTATCTGTCTAATTATGAACATGCAATGTTTTTGTAAACTTTTGTATAAAGGAGGCCACTTTGTATCAGTACAGAATAGCCAGCTGGGGCACTTGAAGAGTTGTCTCCTAGGTTATTAGAACCTAGTTAGTTTAGCTTATAGGTATCAATGTTATATTGTAACAGTCATGCTATTGGTAAATAAAGGGGATGATGGAAATTAAACTAATCTGTCTGTAAGAGGTTTTTTTATTCTAGACTTTCAAAGAGTACAATCTCCGGGAGAAAACCAAGAGAGAGGCTTACTGGTCTGGGTCCATAAGGAATTCCCTGGGCTGTCTCAAATCTGTACTTTAACAGCGATACACCATTCTGATTTTTCACTGCTGGCCACAGAAATGTCACTCTGTGCCTCTGATTAGAGAGCCCCCTTTCACAATTGGTCACTTGGAACCTGACATACCCCTGACATGCATAAGAGCCTGTCTAGACCAGAAACATGGCTGTTTGTGCTATATTCCCCTGAGAGTCTATCACCCTCTACATTTTCCAAAACAGCATATGTGTTTGAAATGGGGATAGCCACAGAAGAGTCCTGCACTACCTATCCCTCCTACCTTTCCTAGAGTTAACCCATCTACCTGACTGTATCTGCAGCATTTCTCCCTTCCTATAACTGCCACCTATCACACCTCCACATTCTTGCAAATTCCTCACTGCCTCTAACTGTTGCTCTAACTGATCCATGTGATCAGATAGGATTTGCAACCAAACACATGTCCTGCAGACATAAATCCAATAACATGAATACTTTCCCTAATCTCCACGTCCGACAGGAGGAGCATCTCACTCTACTAAAGGCCACCTTTACTCCTTCACAATCTACAGACCGAGAAAATAGCACTGTTTTTTGCTCTGAAAGAAAGTGCTCCAGGCTAACTTTGTACTTGTGATTTATATTTTTAAAAATTTAATCAAGAGACAGATGTCAATAAAACATATAATCAAGAAAGAACCCATTCTATTCACTACTGCAGACTTGAAGCAAGGTTACACTTTCAAGACTATACACTTCTCTGTTCCTGTTCTGTGAGCTCCCCCACACAGGTTCCTCCAATATCACCTGTGAATTTTGCTGTTCATTAACTTTTCCTAGACGCACTCCAATGTCCAGTAACTGTGCAGATTCACTGCTGTGTCAGGTAGCAGTGTAGGTTTCATTCTCTCTCTCCCTTGTTTTGGACTCCCCTACCCTGGGGAAAAGATTTTGGCTGTTCACCCTATGCATGCCCCTTATAAACTTTTGTAAGGTCACCTCTCAGCCTCCGGTGCAGAGGGAAAACAGCGCCAGTCTTTTCAGCCTCTCCCTATAGCTCAAACCCTCCAATTCTCGCAACAGCTTTGTAAATCATTTCCAAACTCTTTTAAAGTTTCACAACATCTTTTCTATTGCAGAAAGACCAGAACTGAATGCAGTATTCGAAAAGTGGCTTAACTAATGTTCTGTGCAGCCACAATATGACTCCCAACCCCTGTACTCAATGCCCTGACCAATAAACGCAAGCACACCAAATGCCTTCTTCACTACCGTGTCTACCTGTGACTCCACTTTCAAGGTACTACGAATCTGCACTCCATTGTCTCTTGATTCAGGAACACGCTCCAGGGCCTTACCAGTAAGTGTGTAAATCCTGCCCTGATTTGCCTTTCCAAAATGCAAAACCTCACATTTATCTGAATTAAACTCCATTCACCACTCCTCAGCCCATCCAATCAATTCTATTTTATATCAAACTTTCTTTCCTCTCTTATTCCCCAAAAGCTGAAAATCTCCATCCCACACACTCCCCCTCCATTCTCACTTTGCTGAACCTAATCCCTGCTGTACCTCATCCTGAAGGGTCTGGTTCATGCTGATTAACAGGCCCATACTCAGAGGGAATCTAATTGAAACATACAGAATACTGAATGGCCTGGATGGAGTGGGCTTTGGGAAGATGTTTCCATTGGTAGGAGAGCCCGAGGGGACAGCTTTAGAATAGAGTAAAGGGAAGACCTTTTAGAATGCAGATAAGGAGAAACGTCTTCAGCCAGAAAGTGCTAAATCTATGGAATTTATTGCCACAGAAGTATATTCAAGACAGAGATAGATAGATTCTTGAGTATCAAGCAGATCAAGCGTTGTGGGGAGAAAGCAGGAGAATGGGATTGAGAGACTTATCAGCTATGATTGAATGGTGAAGCAGACCGATGGGCTGATTGGCCTAATTTCTGCTCCTATGGTCTTATGGTGTCTTGCTGTCCTGGAAGTAGGAATAGGCCATTTGGTCTTTCAAGTCTACATCAACATTGAATAGTTCATAACTGGATATGAATATACCTACATCTTGGTAGATATGCTCCAGTGAGAAAACTCCTAGCCTGGGAGGTTGAGAGGTGACCTTATCGAGATTTATAAAATCATGAGGGGTATAGATGAGGTGAATGATGGATGTCCTATCCTTTAGAGTCGGGCTTTTAAGATTAGGGAACAAATTTTGAAGGTGAGTGGAGAAAGATTTTAAAAAGACATGAGGGGCACCATTTTTTTTCCACAGAGAGTGGTTTGTGTGTGGAATGAATGAATGTCTAGAGGAAGTGGGGCAGACAGGCACAGTTACAACATTTAAAAGAGATTTGGATAAGGACATTAATGAGAAAGCTTCAGAGGTGTTATGGACTCGGCCAGACCACTCAAAACATTCTTAAGCAGGGAGCCCAGACCGTAAGTTTGCTATTTGTTTCGGTAAGTGTACAGTGAAAATTACCCAGAGTCAGTTAGCTAGGTTGACCACCAGGCTTTAAAAGACAAATGTATTCACAAGATTACAGGATAAAACACAAAGAACAGAATATAGAATACCCATAGAACTCAGTCTATCCAAAGGTTGCTGCCTGACCTGCTGCGCCTTTCCAGCAACACATTTCCAACCCATAGAACTCAGTCTATCCAAAGTAGACTTAAATATGCTGTTCCAAATGTACACAAGTCCTAATAAATAAACCCCTTAAACATAGAATAAAACTGAAACAGAGGCTTACAGGTTGAAGTCAAAAGGGCAGAAGGAGAGTTTAACAGCCTTTCTCCACACAGTCCACTGCTGAACTCACTCACACAAGACTTCAACTTTCACGACTGACCACTCCCCTTTCACTATGCAGGTTATTTCAAAAACATAAAAGCTTTGGCCTAAAGTCTCATGTTTACATATAAACAAAAAGGCCTCCCAAGACAATTATTCTGGAGCCTGGAGCTGTTTTACGACCTCCTGAAAAAAACCAAGGACACAGTATCCTTGAGAAGAAGGACCAGCTTTTTGAAAAACGACCAGCTTTGTGACAGAGTGATATGGGCCAAACACCAGCAGGTAGGATTAGTTTAGTAGGAGAACATAGCATGGAATAGTTGGACTAAAGGGTCTATTTCTGTGCTGTATGACTCTAACTGTCCTGTAATAGTCTTAAGACCATTTTCTTGCCTTCCCCCATAAGCATCCACTTTCTTATTGTTCAAAAATCAGATGAAGTCAGCCTTGAATATATTCAATAACCCCCTAACTGCAGGAAGACGCCCCCATTTTTGAACTCAATTCCTCTTGCTAATATACCACTTGCCTTGCTGATTGCTTGCCGCACCTGTCTGACAACTGCCACTGACTGGTGCAGATCGATACTGTACCTCCACACATCATTCCTGATGAAGGGTTCGTGCCCAAAACGTCAATTCTCCCGTTCCTCGGATACTGCTTGACCTGCTGTGCTTTTCCAGCGCCACATTTGTTGACTCTGATCTCCAGCATTTGCAGGCCTTACCTTTCTCCACATACCAATGTATTACCATTTAAACCATGCACCTCCTTTCTGCCTTTTTTCCCCCCAAAACAAAAAGCTGTAACTTCACATCGTGGTACTGCGTTTGCCAATTAATACACAGACTTGGACCAACTTTGTCTGGAGTCTGTCTCCTCCCTGGACTCACTCCCTTTCCCTTCAGTTCGTGCAAGTCAGCAACTGAATCCCAGGATGAAAAAGCGGGTGAGAAAAGAGAGTGCTGTACTCACAGATGTTGGACAGAGTAAAGACGTTGCAGTTTGGAGTGAAGCTCAATCTTCATTCAGAGAGAGAGGAATAGCAGGAACTTCAGGCTCTCACGGCCCAACATCCGCATTCAGACAAAGGGGTCTCTTTGATTGGCAGGAGGACTCGTCTTCTTCCGGTCCTCCAGCTCTTACCATTGGTCCTTCACAAGAAAGTCACACGCCATTTCCGCGCACCGCAACGAACATACGCAGTGTATTAGCTGACACCACGGCACATGCGCAATGCTAGCTGACACCGAGAAGCATGCGCAGTACGCTCTGTGGAGATGGCGTAAAGATGGAGCCACAATTGTATTTTTCCCTGTGGCTCGACATTTTATTCCTTTTGAATTTGGTCTGGCTGCTCAAGTTTGTATTTCTTTTCCCCAGGGTAGAGGAATTGCAAAACTAGACGGCACAGTTTTAGGGTGAGGGGGAAAGATTTAACAGGGACCTAAGGGGCAACTTTTTCACGCAGAGGGTGGTGTGTGTAAGGAATGAGCTGCCAGAGGAGGTGGTGGAGGCTGGTACAATTATAACATTTAAAAGACATCTGGATGGTATAAGAATGGGAAGGGCTGAGAGAGATATGGACCAAATTCTGGCAAATGGCTCACTAGATTAATTTAGGATAACTGGTCAGCATAGGCGAGTTGTACTGAAGGATCTGTTTCAGAGCTGTATTTCAGAAACCCGCCTATTTCAAAGCAAATTTCAGAAACACATCTGCAGCTTTTTTCAAAAATTTAATATGCTTTCATACATGATTGATATTTCTAAATTAGCTGTTTTAGCTGTTCTCAAGTTGAAAAATCAGCCATTCCTTGCACACCCCTGTCTTCCAGGTAGAGTCATCACTAACCGTTCTCTCTCTTTCCTGAGAAGGGCTTGGTACAGCAATCTAAGAGGGCATGTGACACGAGAAAGGATGGGGGGATGGTAGAAGGGAGAGAGAATGGTCAGGGGAGCAGAGGGTGGGGGGAGAGAGAGAAAATGGACGGGGGAGAGAGAAAATGGACGGGGGAAAGAGAAAGACTTGGGGACAGAAGATAGGGGCAGAAAATGAGGGGGAGAGAGAGAATGGCTGGGTAGAGAGCAGTGGAGAGAGATAGAATGGACGGGGACAGTGGGTTGGGGGAGTGACAGCACAAATCCCACCTTACCCAGCAATGGTGTCAGTGTCCCATAAACTGGAAACCACTCCACCCACAGCAATCGTTTCTCAATAGACACATGGCTAAGGCAGTAGAGTCATATAATCTCTACAGGCCATTCAGCCCATAAAATTAAGACTGACCTTCCAATCACTTTTCCTGCAGTTCCCCATGGTTAACCCACCTTAAAGTTGCACATCCCTGGACACTTCAGCATAGCCGATCCACCCTAAACTTCAGATAGTTAGACTGTGGGAAGAAACTGGAGCACCCAGAGTTTACCCACACAGACACAAGGGTGAGAACATGCCAAAGTCCACGCAAACAACTGCCAGGGAGTGGAATCAAACCCAGGTCCCTAGCGCTGTGAGGCAGTGGTGCTAACCACTGAACCACCATGCCACCCAGAACTTTGAGGTTCAGCTTTGTCTTTGTAGCTTCTAACTTCTCATGCGCCCTCAGGAGAGGCTCTCTCCTCCTGACATTGTTGTACCACATCTGCTGCAACCTCCCTTTACCAATCTCTCTACCTCTGAGCACATCAGTTCCCTAATCCTGGCGCTAGACGTAGATGGACACTGATGCCAACTGCAGAGAACGGACACAATCTCTGTCACTTTTCTGTTCCTTACCACCACCTCCCCCACCCCAACATTGTTTTTACTGCCACCACGCAGCCAGTTAGCTCCTCCCTCCGCAGCCCTCTCAGATCTGTCTGACCTATACTGACACCTTCTTGACCCTGTTCACTGACCCAATCAGAAAGCTGTGTCTGGAGAGGAATGACCATCTCCCGGAATGAAGTGTCTGGTTAACTTTCCCCCTTTGCCCCCACCCCTCCCAACAAGTCTGTAGCCTGGCTTCCAGCTCCATCTCTCTGAGCCGAAGGTCCTCTAGCATGTGTTTGTCCTGGATCACAGCATCCAGAGCCTCCCACCTTCTGCAAATAGAAAGACAAGTCCCACCCCGCCCTCTCCAATGTGTGTTGTGTAACTGCTTAATCGTTTCTTATGACCAAGCAGAGGCTGATAGTCAAATTTGGAGTCCATGAGGATGGCCTCAACTGGGACCTTGGGTTCATGTCACACTACAGGTAATCACACTTCAGTATACACTCTCTCACACACACACTCTTACATACTCACGCACTCATGCTGTCTCTCAGACACACACACGCGCGAGCGTGCACACCATCTCACAGGTATATACTCCATTACTCTCACACTTTACCAAGTATGTATATACACAAACACACTCTCTCTCTCATGCAAGCACACACATCAGTCTATGGGGTGAATTTGCAATTACAGAATTTTATTTGCAGATAAATTCTGTTTTGCTCAAAAAGCGCACAATCTTCAGGCAGTCAATCTATGTAATATGTTATAATCCCTAATTTGGATTATGACACAGACAGACTCAAACATGAGTGAATCAGATGGGGTTTTTTTCCCCAGAAAATGGTTTCATCATTAGATTCTGAAGTCCAGATTTCTGACCAAATTCTACGGCGGGATATCTGCCACGGCAGGATTCGAACCCAGAGTCCCCTGTTCTGGGTTGATAGTCCGGTCGATAATGGCATGCGGCCGTTGTTCCTTAAATTCCCCCTGTGATGGCACATGAACTCCCTGGTGTCTCTACTGTTGGGAAGAGGGGGTGAAGCCATTCCCGCACTGAAAACAGGTGAGTAGGTTGTCCCTGGTGTGGACCCACTAGTATGTCCGCACACTGGAAGAATCGATGAATCCCTTCCTGCGCTCAGAGCATGTGATTGACCGTTCCATGTGCGGGTGAGCTTCTAAAATCTGAAAACATATAATCAAGAAAGAACCCCCTCTATTCACTACTGCAAACTTACAGCAAGGTTACACATTAATAGCTATGCACTTATCTGTTCCTGTGTTGTGAGCTCTCCCATCAGGTTCCTTAGAGGTCAGCTGTGAATTTTGCTGTTTTTTCATTTTTCCTAGACGCACTCCAATGTCCAGAGATACATGAATTGAAACAGCAAAGGCAGTAACTATGCAGATATATTGCTGTGTCAATTAGCAGTGTAGGTTTCTTTCTCTCTCTCTCTCCCTGACAGGCCATGTGTTCGCTGCCTTTGGCTGTCCTTCTCTCTTTGGAAAGTGATGTTGTTTGGATTTTTTTTACTCCAAAGTTCCAAAACAATGCAATAGCATATATAACGTTAATTGTTGCTCCTGGAATTCAAGGAAATCACCTCCAACACATAAACTACCTCTGAAAAGGAGCAGCTCTTACAGCCACAAATTTTCCCGTCTTCCATCTTGGATTAGTTCTTGGTGAACATTCCCATCTCCCAGGTTACAGTTGATCACATAATTTAACTTTCTAGTTTTGCTACCAAAGTGGATAACGTCACACTTATCCACACTAAACTGCACCTGCCATACATTTACCCACTCACTCAGCCTGTCCAAATAACATTGCATCCTCCTCACAGCTCACCCTTTCACCCAGATTTGTGTCACCTGCAATATGTGACATATTCCAATTAGTTCTCTCATCTAAATCACTGACACATACTGTGAATACCTGGGGTCCTAGTCCCAATCCCTGCAGTTCCCCAATCATGAATCATTATAAAACATCGATCTGACTGATTCTCCCTGACTGACCATACAAAATAGCAGATGTTAGCCTGATGTTCATAACTGACTGAGATCCGATAAGCAATTATGACCCATTGAATAACTAAAGCACGGAAGCAGGCCATTCAGCCCATTGTGTTCTCTAAATGAACTTTCTGACCTTGTGCCATTTTCCTGACGTTCCCTTGGAAATTTGTACATTGCTTGTCATCAAATAATTATCCAATGCCCTTAACTGAACTTGTTTCAACAACTGCTTCATGCAATGTCTTCCAGATCTATTTACTCACTGTGTGAAATTTCTTTCTCACCACATTTTCTTTCTTGTAATGTATTTGAAATCTGCATTCTTATTCTCATGGTGAACAGTTTTACTCTGTCTGTTCTGGGTATGATTTTCCTCATGATTTTCAAAACTTCTTTTAAATTTTCTCTCAGCCTTCTCCAATCTAACTTTATGGCTAAAATTTCTCATTGTTGGAATTGTTCATGGGAAAGTGGTTCCCCTCAACCTCACAATGTTCCTTCTCTCCAACTGAAACTAATTTGAACCTTCAATAGTTTGTTGGTCCATTCTTGTTCCTGAGACTCTTCATATTGATGGATCCACTCCAATCACATATTGGGATGAATTAAGCCGCTGTTTCCAGTCTCTGCACCAATCTTCATTCCTGAGCTACAGCCTCTATCTCTCTCTCCCTTGTAACTCACTGAGATTCAACCAGGCTGTTCGCAACCTGCTCTATTTGATGCTGAGAGGAGCTTCTGATCTGTGCCAGCACCTCTGTCACCTCATTTGAGCCTGTCCCTATCTCAAACCCTCTTTGATCCCTTCCTTATCTCCAGGCTCGACTTCTTCAATGATTTTGTACATTCTGCCCTCTGTAATCTTGAAATAATCTAAAATGTTCCTGTTGTTTACTGCCGCCCAATCAAGCAACATCCAAATTTTAATATTCTCATCTTAGTTTTCATGTCCCTCAAATGGCTTCTCCCATCTTTATCTCTGTAATCTCCCTGTGCCGAGATGAGTGGGCTGCTCTAATGCTGGCCTTATACACATTGCCAATTTTCATTGCTTCATTATTGGTGGCTGCACCTTAAGTAGCCTCAGCCATAAGGCCTTATGTGGGGGAAAATACGGGTCCCACCCTCCCCATGACATGGGCCACAAAACAGACAACACAAAATGTCTGCATTTAGCCATTAAGCCTCCCTGCAATGTCTCAAATTGGCCAAACCAGCCCACATCACACATACCTCAGGACATGACTCACCCAGCCCCAGACCAAGAGAATATACTTCTTCAGATTAACTGATAATGCACCTCCCACTCTATAATACTCCAGCCACTTCTCATGTCTTTAAGGCACAGCTACTCCCACTAGGAGTCAAGCCTTTACAAATGGTATCCAGACAAGGAGGCACCAAAGGTATTTTGCTTGCCCCCTCAACAATATGAACACATTGATACTTCTTTGAAATGCCACTACCTAACCCTGTCATAAGTTAAAAATCACACAACACCAGGTTATAGTCCAACAGGTTTAATTGGAAGCACACTAGCTTTCAATTGTGTGAAATTCAATTTCACTAGTGTGCTTCCAATTAAACCTGTTGGACTATAACCTGGTGTTGTGTGATTTTTAACTTTGTACACCCCAGTCCAACACCGGCATCTCTGAATCACAACCCTGTCATAATACTGTTCACAGATGGGTCCTCCTTCAGACCCTCAGACCACTGCATATTTTCAGGGTATGTTGTCCGTACCCCTTTCCTGACCCTTGAATCACTTGCGCTCACTAGAACCTGTATCATTGCGAAGGGCAGAGCAGCTAACATTTATACAGATTCCAAGTATGCTTTTGGAGTTGTACACTCTGGAATCAGAGAGAATTCATAACACCAGGCAGGCAGACCCCTCCAACACCCTGCGCTCATCTCCAACCTCCTGGAAGCGGTCCTGCTACCCTGCACTGCAGCCAATACGAAATGTGTTGCCCATATCTCTGCCACTAACCCCATTACCCGTGGGAATGTAGCAGCTGATGCGGCGGCCCGGGAAGCTGCACTAAACCCAACTATATATGTCTTGCAGGCCCCTCAGAATATCAAAAATCCCAGATCCCCTTGACCCTATGGAAGCAGTACAAGCTGCTCAACTGGCTGCTCCACCGGAAGAGAGAGAGCGTTGGGCCCATATTGGAGCCAAACAATCACCCTCCCTGTACTTGCTGTTTCACCCTGATGGCTGCATCATCTACACAAAAGCCCACCCACATGCACTAGCTCCAGCAGCCCACGGCATTGGGCACACAGGCAAAATATGCTGTCAGACAATCCTGGTTTGCATCGGGATTCACTGCCACTGCCCACGCCCTGCTATCACAGTTCCTTATTTGCCTGCAGAACAAGGCAGGAAGGCCAGTTGCCAGATATGACCATTTACCAGTCCCCGAGGGGCCCTTCACTAGCCTACAGGTTGACTTCACCCACGTGAACCAGAAACAGGGCTATAAATACATTCTTGTCACCGTAGGCATGTTTTCCAGATGGATGGAAGCATTCGCCACAAAGAGAAAGGACGCACGGACTGTAGTGAAATGCCTCCTATGGGATGTCATCCCCAGATTCGGTGTCCTAGGGAAGATAGAGATTGACAGGGGGACTCATTTCATTGCTACACTTACTACTGCAGTTTGCGAGGTGCTAGGGATACCAGGGAGACTCCATATCCCCTACCAACCCCAATCATCAGGCATTGTGGAATATGTGAATGGTGCTCTTAAAAACACACGAACCCAAATTACCCAGGAGACAGGACTGACCTGGCCAGGTGCCCTGCCACTAGCTCTGTATATACTACGTGAACAGGTAAACCACACAACTTTTGAAGTGCTTATGGGGCGACTTGTGCCCACTGCCACCAGACCCCCTTAAACTGTCCACAGGCAAGGCCCTTCTCCTGACACAGGAGGCTTTACTGACTTACTGAATGGTGGCTTGCACTGAGCAGGATTATCACTTTTAACCATGACCGGGTCAGAGCTGCACTACACACACCCCAACACAAGCCACTTCACCCGTTCCAGCCTGGGGACTATGTTATGATTAAATCACTGGAAACCGATTCTCTCTCTCCTCGGTGGAAAGGACCATTCCTGGAGATATTGACAACTCGGACAGCGGTGAAATTGAAGGAGAAATCGGATTGGACAAAGGCTGCAAGCGAGCCCCCCCCCCCGAAGGACACAGACCAGGAAGAGCAACAGATGACAGTTCCACACACCAAAGGAACCTTCACCCGGACTCTGACATTTACACCGCACATAACTGGGCATCAGGCACAGTAATCAGACACCGTACCAGGCGGGAGTTAAAACTCAACACTTTGCTACACACGACCCGTCTCTATGCCCAGAGGATCAACCTCACCAGCTGCTGGGTTTGCGCTCACGTACCAGTACACTCGCACGGGGGCATCCCCCTCCAGCCCATTCCCTTCAACGAGTCTGAGATGGCTGAATGGTGGCTTGCACAGGACAGGTCCCCCTGAGCTGACCGCTCTAACCCTGCCACCACGACTGCATATGCTCACAGGGCAACTTCCTACCTGGGCTCCCTGGACACGTCCCCAATTCAGGGACTGACGGTTCCCATCATAGTCATTGTTGTCATCATCACACTGCTCAGCGCCACACTAATGTTTTGCCTACTGCCTACTGCAGCTACATCTGTCTGGCCCCCTCTCACCACTCAACTGGTACAGGGCTGCTGAATTGATATCCCCACCATTGATCACAATTATCCAGGTTCAGACTTGGACTCCCTGAACTACCTTTTGGATGCCGAACACCTCCCCACCTGACAACCCCTTGGATCTGGCTACATTCCCCCCTTCTCATCCCTCCTTTAAAAAAACAAAAAAAAAGAGGGGAATTGTGTATCTCTGTAATCTCCCTGTGCCGAGATGTGTGGGCTGCTCCAATGCTGGCCTTTTACACATCGCCAAATTTCATTGCTCCATCATTGGTGGCTGCACCTTAAGTAGCCTCAGCCATAAGGCCTTATGTGGGAGAAAATACGGTTCCTAGCCTCCCCATGACATGGGCCACAAAACAAACAACACAAAATGTCTGCAATTATCCATTAAGCCTCAAATTGGCCAAATCAGCCGCCCCACACATCACACATACCTCAGGACATGACTCACCCAGCCCCAGACCAAGAGAATATACTTCTTCAGATTAACTGATAATGCGCCTCCCACTCTATAATACTCCAGCCACCTCTGACGTCCTTAGGGTACAGCTGCTCCCACTAGGAGTCAAGCCTTCATCAAAGTACCCAGACAAGGAGGCACCAAAGGTACTTCGCTTGCCCCCTCAACAATACGAACACATTGATACCAGGATGAATTCCGCTAACACCTACTCCAGCCAAGGATTGGAATCTCCTGAGTCAATTAAGAAACTCAATGTCAGACACCGTAAAACTTGAATCTTTTCAATGAATAAACTTCATTTCTCTTTGTTGTACAACTCACACCATTGTCTCATAACCCACACTTCATCGTTGTAAGGGTATAAAACTCCACTGTATTCTCTGTTTGGGGAAGAAGTTGTGGTCCCTTCTGAATAGCCTATCAGTGACTGTTTCAGTGGGGTCAAGTCTCCTGCACGATATCACTGTTTGTTAAATAAATCCTTGTCAGTTCTCAGTCCGATCTGTGTGTTTGTGATCTCTGACTGACTGGGCATAATTCTCTGACATGCACCTCCCTCCCTGTCTCCCAGGTAGAGTCATCATCGTCCATTCTTTCTCTCTCTTTTCAGAAGGGCTTCAAGCAGGAAAAGGACGGGGGGGGAAGGTGGTAGGAGAATGGAGTGAGAATGGACAGAGTGGCAGAGGGTGGGGGCGAGGGGAAGAGAATTGGAGGGATGCAGAGTGAGAGAGAATGAGGGGTGCAGAGTATGGTGTGGTAGAGCATTTACAAGGGGCAGTGAGTGGGGATAGAATGTACGGGGGGCAGTGGGTTTGGGGAAAGATAGCACAAATCCCACCATCCCCAGGACTGGTGTCAGTCTCTCACAAACTGGAACCCACTCCTCCCACGGCAGACTTGGGGCAATCATTTCTCAATATACACGTATCTGAGGCAGTAGAATCATATACTCCCCACATGCCATTCGGCCCATTGAATTCACCCTGACCATACGAATAGCATCCCACCCGCTAACCCTACAGCCCCATGGCTAACCCACCCTAACTAGCACATCCCTGGACACTTCAGCACAGCCAGTCTACCTTGAACTGCAGATCTTTGGACTGTGGGAGGAAACTGGAGCACCTGGAGGTATCTTACACAGATAAAAGGGGGCAAACGTGCCAAAGTCCACACAGACAGTTGCCTGAGGGTGAAATTGAACCTTGGTCCCTGGCGCTGTGAGGGAGAGGTGCTAACCACTGAGCCACCATGCTCCCTGAGCTTTGAGATTATGCTTTGTCTTTGTAGCTTCTAACTTCTCAAGTGCCCTCAGCAGAGGCTCTCTCCTCCTGACATTGTTGGACCACACCCACTGCAACCTCCCTTTCCCATTTCCCAGCCCTGAGCACATTGGTTCCTAAATCCTGGCAACAAACAGAGACCGATGCCATCTGGCCTCCTGCCAACTGCAGAGAACGGAGACAATCCCTGTCGCTATTCTGTCCCTTACTGAAGAGGTTTCTCCAAGGCTGTGCCCTCAGGTCCTAGTCTCTCCTACCAATGGAAACATCTTCCCAACGTTCACTCTGTCCAGGCTGTTCAGTATGTTTCAATTCTATACCCCCGAGTGTGGGCCTGTTAATCAGCATGTACCAGACCCTTCAGGATGAGGTACAGCAGGGATTAGTTTCAGCAAAGTGAGAATTGGGGGAGACTGTGTTGGATGGAGGTTTTCAGCTTTTTGGGAATGAGACAGGAAAGAAAGTTTGATAAAAATTAGAATCGATCTGGCGGGCTGATGGGCTGAGTAGTGGCAGATGGAGTTTAATTTATTTAAATGCCAGATGTTGCATTTTGTAAAGGCAATTCAGGGCAGGACTTAAGGTCTGAGGGAGTGCTGCTGAACCAAGAAACCATGGAATGCAGGTTCACTGTTCCTGGAAAGTGGAGTCGCAGGTAGACAGGATAGTGAAGAAGGCATCTAGTACGCTTGCCTTTATTGGTCAGTGCATATGGGAGTTGGGAGGATGTTGTGGTTGTACAGGACATTCGCACTTTGGGAATACTTCATTCAGTTCTGGTCTCCATGCTGTAGGAAAGATGTGAGGAAACTTTGAAAAGGGTTGGAAAAGATTTAAAAAGCAGGTGCCCAGAATTGAAGGGTTTGAGCTATAGGGAGCTGGTTTCCCTGGAGCGTCGGGGGCTGAGGAGTGACTTTACAGAAGTTCATAAGGTGCTTGGATAGGGTGAATAGCCAAAGTCTTTTCCCCAGGGTAGGAGAGGAATGACTTGAAAGGGACCTAAAGGGTATGGAATGAGCTGCCAGATGAAGTGGTGGTGGCTTGTACAATTACAGCATTTTAAAAGGCATCTGGATGGGTGTATGAGTCAGAAGGTTTCAGAGGGATATGGGCCAAATGCTGACAATTGAGACTCGATTAATTTCGGATATCTGGTCGGTATGAACGAGTTGGATCAAAGGGTCTGTTTCCGTGCAGTATGACTCTAATCGTCTTCAGTGAAAGCAGAAGTGTTATTGTTATTTGTATTTAAAGATGTTTTGCCCTCACTGGGAGCAGAAGAAGTGACAATGAAATCTTTCATTTGTGAGACAGCAACTGAGGAATGAGAATGTCCGGGAATTTGGTGGAAAGTGGGTATTCATTGCACTGTGGGTTGAAGTGCTTTAGGGTTTACCAGCAATAAGTAAAGTGTGCTAGGCGGGGAGCCTAGTGAAGGGTTTGACGGGTTTTTGAGTTAAACTGCTCATTTTTTTCAGCTTCCAACATTGTATTTCCAATGCTGTCCATCAGAAGGAGCAGCGAATCAGTAACTGGTATCGTTAGAAGCCTTACCATTTTCACGACTGCAGGTATTGCATTGTTTCACCAGTGTTGTTACGTTTACTGGCAGCACAGGGAGGTGGGGGTTGTGTTCACGAGAAACGATTAAGCAGTTAGATAACAGATGCTGGAAACCAGATTCTGGATTAGTGATGCTAGAAGAGCACAGCAGTTCAGGCAGCATCCGAGGAGCTTCGAAATCGACGTTTCGGGCAAAAGCCCTTCATCAGGAATAAAGGCAGAGAGCCTGGAGTGTGGAGAGATAAGCTAGAGGAGGGTGGGGGTGGGGAGAAAGTAGCAT
>NC_057753.1:10698134-10712101 GCF_004010195.1 Chiloscyllium plagiosum
TTGGCGTTTGGCTTCAGCGGTGTAGAGGTCAGTGCGCCAGACTACCACTGTGCCCCCTTTATCCGTTGACTTAATGGTGAGGTTGGGATTGGAGCAGAGGGAGTGGAGGGCTGCGCATTGTGAGGGTGAGAGTTTGGAGTGGGGGAGGGAGGTATTCAGGTTGAGGCAGTTAATGTCCCGGCGGCAGTTGGAAATGAAGAGATTGAGGGCAGGTATTAGGCGAGCGCGGGGTGTCCAGGTGGATGCAGTGTGTTGGAGGTGGGCGAAGGGGTCCTCGGAAGGTGGGCGGGAATCCTGATTGTGAAAGTAAACTCGGAGGCGGAGGCGATGGAAGAATCGTTCGATGTCACGGCGTGTATTAAATTCATACGAGAGGGCAGGGTGAGACTTGTTTTTTGATTTGCAGAACGTGAGAGGTTCTGGGAGCTGTGATCTGAGGCAAACTCAACTGCTGTAAATCATTGAAGCCCGACAGTGTGGAAGCAGGCCTTCCAGCCCATCAAGTCCACGCCGACGCCTCCGAAGAGCATGCCACTCATACAAACCCCTGCCTCCACCCCTTAGGGATTCAAGGGTAGTTGGGATAATACAAGGAGGAGGAGCTGAGACAATGAATAGATCAGCCACAATCTTAATGAATGGCGAAGCAGGCTCAAAGGGCCAAATGGCCTACTCCTGCTTCTATTACTATGAAACTATAACCTGCATTTCCCAAGGCTAACCCACCTAACCTGCACATCCCTGGGTTGCAACTACAGACAACTTAGTTTGGCCAATCGAAATCAAGACAGGTAAGCAATGTAGTGATATGGAAAATGAATGTCAGCGAACAAAGAAAGGAACAAGGAGAATAAATGTACCAGCAATCAGAACTGGATTCAAAAAATTACAAACAATAAAACTAAAAGCTGAATATCTGAATGTGTGCTTGTTATGAAGGTGTAGAAGTGTAATGTACCTTTAAGAGAGTTGGAAAGCTAGCAGAACTACCTGACACAGCACAAAGTGTTCTGAACAAGGTAACAATGTAACATTTGGTCGACACAAGTAGAGCAACTAAGTTGCCATGAGACAAAAACAAATTCAAATTCAGCCAATCAGTTTAGATTTTGCCCCAAGATACCAAGATCCAATCAAGTTTGAATTTAGTATTTTGATAATATTGACACCAATGAAATGATCTGATGTTCTGGGCTATAAAACCAGGCATTTTGTTAGTTTTAATATTCTCTGTTGGACTTCAAGAATAAAGTTGTTAATTTTTACTTTAAATATTTACCCCTGGGATAGTTCTTTGCCTCTCAAACTTTTATATGTTACTGCATGGAGTGAATCATTTCTGGGTTGCTGGTTTAATTTAGAAGAGGGGTTTACCCTGTGCTGCATCGTAACAAAAGTGAATGAATTAACTGCATACATTGAAGAGAATAATTATGATCTGAGATTTCTTACAGAGACATGGCTTCAGGATGACAAGGATTGGATCCTGAATATTGAGGGGACATGTTGCATTCAAATCAAATGGGAAGTTAGGTAAAGGGAGAGGGTTGACACTGCCAATCAAAGTTCTGATAACATGCTGTCAGCTCGGATTTCAGGTCCTGATTTCTCTGTCCTCTGTTGATCTCCCTATTCCCACACAGTTAGATGTTCTCAGCTCTGCTGGATTCCTGCTGAAGCTTTGACCCCATTTTACGCCTTCCAGAACAATAAAACATTCAGATGTTCAAGGCCCAATCCACAATCTCCTATCCTGTCACCGAGTATCATCATAGCAGAGAATGAAACAAAACAATGGAAAAAAATGTGGGTTCATTAGGAAGTAAACTAGAAATAGGGATCACGCAGGATTCTTATAGGGCCCTAATTGAGGAATTCTCTCTCCCTTACATCTAACTATTAGTACCCAGCTATGGTTTATAACAATATTTGCATCAACAGAAATAAAGCATCTGTTATCAAATAGACATAGAGGTACACAGCATGGAACTAGATTTTTTCCTCTCTCTCATGCATGCACACACACATGCATGCACACACAGACACACACATGCACACAGACACATATACGCACATATATACACACACACACACACATGACTATGGGGTGAATTTATATTTTCAGAATTACATTTGCAGATGTATTTTGCTCAAAAATGCACCATCTGCAGGCAGTCAATACATGTAATATTTTATAAATTCCACTTTGGAAATAGAACAAGTCTGACTCAAAGATTGGGATACAGCCAGACTCTGACCTCATACCTTTAATGCATTATGTGAGCTGAGTTGTCACCTTTTCTTATAAAACCTAAAGTTATCTCGAGAAGGTGACTTATAAGAAGTTCTGGGAGTTACATATTAATGACACTGGCAACTCATTCTAAAAGATGAAAAACTTCACAATTCATGTTTCTTCAATGTATCATTTCTGTGGCATGACTGTTTTGCTGTAAACTCTGTGTCTTATGATCTTTTACTCCACAACCACCTGATGAAGAAGCAGCGCAACAAAGGCTAGTGCTTGCAAATAAACCTGTTGGACTGGTGTCATATGATTTTTATCTTTGCCCAGGTTAGGGTGGATTGGCCCTGCTAAATTACCCAGAGTGTTCAGGGTTGTGCAGGTGTGGGAGAATTGTTAGAATTGATTCAATTCCACCCTCTGGTGACTGTATGTGTTAACCTTGGCATGTTCTCCCCCTTCTGTCAGTGTGGGCTACCTCTGGTTTCCTCCCACAGTCCAAAGATCTGCAGTTTAGGACAGATTGGCCATACTAAAGTATCCAGGGATGTGCACATTAGGGTGGGTTAGCCATGGGGAACTGTAGGGCTGTAGGGTAAGCGGATGAGTCTGGGTGGGATGCTGTGTGGAAGGTCGGTGTGAATTTGATGGGCCAAATGGCCTGCAGGGATCATATAATTCTACTGCTTTAGCCATGTGTAGGTTGAGAAATTAATGCTGTGGGAGGAGTGGGTTCCAGTTCGTGGGACACATCCACTGACACTGGATGGTGGGAATGGTGGGAATTGTGCTATCTCTCCCTCCACCCACTGCCCCCTGTCCATTCTCTCTCACCCCGCAACCTTCTGCCCCCCCAATCTCTCTCTCTCTCTCTCTCTCCCCCTCATTCTTTTCCCCCACCCTTTGTCCTCCCCAGTCTTTCCCTTCTGCCCCCACCCTCTGTTCCCCCCCCAGTCTCTCAATGGCCCCCACACTCTGTCATCCTGTCCATTCTGTATCTCTTCCAACCCCCACTAAACTTTCTCATGCCTCGAGTTTTCTTTGATCGCTGTATCAAGCTCTTCTCAGGAGAGAGAGAGAATGGTTGGTGAAGACTCTGCCTGGGAGATGGGGGTGCACGAGAAATGGCTGACCTTCCAAATTGGGAATAGCCAAATTCAGAAACAGCATTAAGATTTGAAAGCACGTTCAATTTTATTAAAAATGCAGCCAGCTTTCTCAAACTTGCATTAGGCCACAGTTGAGGACGGCTGTTCGGGGTGAATGAGGCTTTTGGCTGAAGCGTCAATTTTCCTGCCCCTCGAATGCTGCCTGACCTGCTGTGCTTTTCCAGCACCACACTCTTGACTCTAATCTTCAGCATCTGCAGTACTCACTTTTGACTGTTAGGGGTGAATGGCCTATTCCTAGTCTTGAAAAATTGGTTCTGTTAAGAAGGTGTAGAGGTGTACGCTATCTTTAAGAGAGTTGAAAAGCTAGCAGAACTACCTGACACAGCACCAAGTGTTCTGAACAAGGTAACAATGTGACATTTGGTCAAACAGCTAGAGTAGCTGGGTTGCCTGGAGACAAAAACAAATTCATATTCGGCCAATCACTTTAAATTATGGCCCAAGATACCAAACTCCAACCAATTTTGAATTTAGTATTTTGACAATATTAACACTGATGATAC
Source organism: Chiloscyllium plagiosum (assembly GCF_004010195.1). Classification (NCBI taxonomy): domain Eukaryota; kingdom Metazoa; phylum Chordata; class Chondrichthyes; order Orectolobiformes; family Hemiscylliidae; genus Chiloscyllium; species Chiloscyllium plagiosum. The sequence continues at coordinate 10,702,055 of NC_057753.1, forward strand.
AATTTGATGTTTTGGGGTATAAATCCAAAGAAAAATTGAACAGTTGCAGGACAACTGCTAAAAGACCAACAAATGTAGGCTGCGAGTTAGAACTCTCTGAGAGGTACCTGTCCAGAGAATGAGTTTGTACACAAAAAAAAACATCGACATCGACCTGGAGAGCAGATCTACAGAGGAAGATACAAAGAGAAGGTTTAACAGCTGGCTGGGTTTGAAATTCGAATTTTTCAGTAAATCTTAATCAACGGTTTTTATTCAACTAGCATCATAAAAGGGAAGGTAGCAGATAGGTTAGAGAAAGGAGTTGTAATTAGTTGTTAATTAATTATTCTCTGTTAGACTTCAATAAATAAAGTTGTTAATTTTTACTTTAAATACTGACTTTTGGGAATTGGCTCTTGAATTCAAGACCTTGGCTCTTGAATTTTCACAGATTACCGCATGGGGTAAATCATCTCTATGTTGCTGCTTTAAATTTGTGGGAGGGAGGGTGGGTTGCACCCTAGTTGTACCAATTTGGGGGCTTTCGTTTGAAAGTTGAAATGGTTTAGACAGATTTGAATAGATTTGGGGGTACAAAAACATCCCAGCAGATGTAAATGCTTGCAGGTTAGTGTCCTAGATCATTAAATAAAACTTTAAATAGTGACTTCTGGGAACAGTTCCTTGCCTCTTAAATTTTCACAGATTATCGCGTGGGGTAAATCTTTTCTGTGTTACTGGTTTAAATTAGCGGGGAGGGCCACCCCGTGTCATCACAGTTCTGACCATGTCGAAATAGAGGCATAGAGTAATGGAGCATGGAAACAAACTGTTTGTCCATGCCAACCAGATATCCTAAATTAATCCATGCCCATTTGCCAGCTCCTGGCCCATATCCCTCCAAACCTTCCTGTTCATATACCCATCCAGATGCCTTTTGAATATTGTAATTGTACCAGCCTCCACCACTTCCTCTGGGAGCTCATTCAATCCATGCGCCACCCTCTGCGTAAAATAGTTGCCCTTTAGGTCCCTTTTAATCCTTTCCCCTCTCACTCTCATATAAATCAGTTGTTGCTTTTTCTGAACAGGCTCAGTGGTTAGCATTGCTGCCTCATAGCGCTAGGGACCCGGGTTTGATCCCACTCTCGGGCAACTGTCTGAGTGGAGTTTGCACACTCTCCCCGTGTCTGCGTGGGATTCCTTTGGGTGCTCCGGTTTCTTCCCACAATCCAAAGATGTGCAGGTTAGGACAGGGCACTTCTTGACGGGAATTAACTTTCACACTTTTTTTCTACTCCTTAGGTCCCTTTTAAATTTTTCCCCTCTCACCTTCAACCTTTGCCCTCCAGTTTGAGAGTCCCCTACCCTGGGGAAAAGATGAGTAGCCGGACAAAATGCAAAAGGAATAAAATGTCGAGCCGCAGGGTAAAAAACAAAATTGTCGCACCAGCCTTTTTTACTCAGATTGTCATTTGGATACAAATTCTGTCAGTAACATCAGCAACTTCACTTTTCTCTGTGTCTGCCTAGCTTGCAAAGGTAATAAGAATCCATTATAATTGATAGGACTTGACCGTTAATTACAAGACGTTTGATGATACTGAGTTTCGTTTCGAGGTCAAAATCAAATACTGTCATTAATTTCACAAGGGAACAGCCATGAATGTTATTGCTGATGTTAAGGCGAATGTTTTTAATTGCATCCTGTTATCACTTGATGAGAACAGATGTTTTTATCTACTGCGTAACATGGGCTCCCCCTTTTGGTTTGTGGCCTGAGCCTTCCTGCCTGTCGCTTATTTTCTAGTGCGCAACAAATGTGTTCTATAATTCAGTATTACATTTTAGTCTAAATGTTTAAGGACAAGTTTTAAGGCTACAGACTTTCTTATTGCTGTCAATGCCTTGATGTCTCCCGGGATGTTAACCATTTTGTGTCTGGTTGCTTCTCAAGAAGCTGTATTGCAGTTTCATCCTGAATTTATACTTTTTTTTTGCTTTCCAAAACCAGACCTGCTCACTCTCAGCAATATCCCAATGTCATGAAAGTTATTAACTTTCAGATGGTGTTATCCAAAGAGATGTCAGTCGTGATGTTTTTGCTTTTCTGCCCCTGTAAGATCCTGAATCAGCACCTTCCGGGGAATTAGTTAGAGCGGAGTGAGAACAGAGGGGGAGAGAGTGGGACGATGTTTTAAATTTTGTGGAAAAACAAAAGAAAAATTGTTCTGCAGAAAGTAGATTAGATTCCCTACAGTGTGGAAACAGGCCCTTCGGCCCAAAATTCCATACCGACCCTGCGAAGAGTCACCCACCCAGATTCGTTTACCCCTGACTAATGCACCTAACCTATGGGCAATTTAGCATGGCCAATTCACCTGACCTACGCATCTTTGGACTGTGGGAGGAAACCCACACAGACACGGGCGGAATGCGTAAACTCCACACAGACTGACGCCCGAGGTTGGAATCAAACTTTGGTCCCTGATGCTGTGAGGTAGCAATGCTAACCGCTGAACCGCCACCCCGCAAATAGAATTGCTGATTCTCGATTTCTACCCTGCACTGACAGTGACGACTTTTGTAATCTCTTTTTACAGAGTGTTTGAAGATCTGAAGACAGAGGTTTCAAAATCAACAGGCTTATGCCCGAAATGTCATCTCTCTTGCTCCTTGGATGCTGCCTGAGCTGCTATGTTTTTCCAGCGCCACACATTTCGACTCTGACTCTCCAGTCCTCACTTTCACGAGAATGTCTGACAGTGACTCAATCCATTGGGTTCGTAACAATTTTTGACGATGATTCTGTGAGAAGGAGTAAAGCTTTCAGTATGTTTTCAGCATCAGTGGGACTGGATGAGAGACCCTACTGTTGCAGTGCACTGAGTGTGGAGTGTGAAACAGTTATACAGTCTGTAAAGAGGAATTCACGGCAGGGAGGGGCTGTATACATGTTTGTGTGTGACTGAAACTTTGGCCATGGAGAAACCTGACGAATCCTGCCCAGTGGAGAAACCGTGGAAGTTTGGCGACTGCAGGAAAAGTTTCTGTGCAGTCACACTGGGGAGAGACCGCTCTCCTGCACTGAGTGCGGGAAGGCCTTCAGCAATTCCCCTGCCCTACTGAAGCACCAGCGAGTCCACACTGGCAAGCAGCCCTTCAGCTGTCCCGAGTGCAGGAAGGCTTTCACCCAGTCTTGCAACTTGCAGAAGCCCCGGGGGGGCACCAGCGCTCCCAACAATCGGATTCTGCCGGTGACGCTGCTGTGGGTCACCCCCAGGATTGAACTTCCTGCCCGTTCTGACAGTCGGTGCGGTGGGAGAGTCAGTGGGCTTTTTTTGTTTTCTGCTGGAATGCCCCCACACCCCCAATCCCACGGTGACTCAGCAGTTAGCAGCGCTGCCTCATAGTGCCAGGGACCCGGCTTCGATTTCACCATTGTGATGACTGTCTGTGTGGAGTTTGCGCATTCTCCCTGTGTCTGCATGGGTTTCCTCCGGGTGCTCCAGTTTCCCCCCACAGTCCAAAGATGTGCAGGTTAGGGTATTTTGGCCTTGCTAAGTTGTCCCATAATGTTGAGGGATGTGTAGGTGTGGTGCATTAGTCAGGGTAAATGTACAGTAATAGGGTAGGGGATTGTGTCTGGGTGGATTACTCTTCAGAGGGTCCGTATGGATTTTTTGGACCAAAGGGCCTGTGCCCGCACTGTAGGGATTCTATGAACTTTGCTTCCAATGGGCACTGCTGCTTGTTGAGCCCAGAACTTCACATTCCCACTGATACGATCTGCACAAACCTCATTGGAGCAGAAGTTATGCCATTCAGCCCATCGAATTTGCTCTGCCATTTGTTAGAGACAAAATAAACTGCAGATGCTGGAATCCAAAGTAGGCAAGCAGGAGGCTGGGAGAACACAGCAAGCCAGGCAGCACCAGGAGGTGGAGAAGTCAGCGCTTCTGGTATTAGCCCAAATCGTTGACTCCTCTACTTGAAACTATTTACCAAGATGTTGCTGATCTACAGGGAGAAGCTGAATAGACTGGGTTGTTTTCCCTGGAGCATCAGAGGCTGAGGGGTGACCCTATAGAGGTTTATGAAATCATGAGGGGCATAGATAGGGTAAATGGACAAGGTGTTTTCCCTGGGGTGGGGAAGTCCAGAACGAGAGGGAATAGGTTCAGTGTGAGAGAGGAAAGATTTAAAAGGGACCTAAGGGACAACTTTTTCATGCAGATCGTGGAGTGCATGTATGGAATGAGCTGCCAGAGGAAGTGGTGGAGGCTGGTACAATTACAGCATTTAAAAGACATCTGGATGGGGACATGAATGGGAAGGGTTTACAGGGATAGCGCTGGCAATTGTGTCTAGATTAATTTAGGATATCTGGTCAGCATGAACAAGTTGGACTGAAGGGCCTGTTTCCTTGCTGTACATCTCTATGACTACCTGCCCTGATGTAAGTTTTAAAATTGACTGCAAGTAACTTGGAATAGTTCAATCTTGTTGCGCTCACCTCCTGAAAAGTCTCAAATGAATCCCTCCCAGCGATACTATTCAAATATGCCGAGTTAGAAAAAGTATCCCATCAAGTTTGTATTGAAGAATCCCAGCATTGAAGAAATCAGAAGTCACATGACACCAACTTGACCAAAACTGATCACTGTACTTGCAAGTGAGGCTTTACTGACGTCCTGTATAACTGCAGCATAGCTTCCCAACTTCTATACTCAATGTCCTGACTGTTGAAGGCCAGTGTGCCTAAAGCCTTCTTCACTGCCCTGTCTATACATATGTTATCAGATATATAGAACCTACTCCAAACTGGATCCATAATCCAGTTGATGGGACAGGAAACTGCTTCCTTTCTTGAGACAAGTCTTCTTGAGAGAACTTGCTGACTGTCTGCTCTACTGAACCTCATAGTGCCCCACTGCCCTCAGTTATCTGGAGAAGGGGTCCACACACATGTGCCCAAGGTGGTGCTCGAAACCTTTATCATTTTTTTGGGATTGATCCCCATTCATTCGATGCTATGGAGTCATACAGCCTGGAAATGGACCCTTCGGTCCAACCAGTCCACGATCCCCAACTAAACAAGTCCCACCTGCCTGCTCCTGGCCCTTATCCGATAGTCATAGTCATAGAGACAGACCATTTGGTCCAACCCATGCTGACCAGATATCCTTATCTAATCCTACTGAAGGATGCAGGATTAAGAGTCCTCTTTGGCAAGAGACCTTAACAAGATGTTGTAATTGACTCACCAAAGTATGCGTTCAGGAAAAAAGCATTTTCATCTTATACTTTGGAGACGCGGTAACTAGATTTAGCCAGTCTACAATAATATATAAAGAGAAAAGGATCATAACACAAGGTAACGGAAAAATGGATAAGGAATGGAAGGGGGGAATGCTAGATAAAATACAGCAAAATAGGAGGACTTGATGCAAACTTAATTTCGAGGTATGTGTGAAAATATAAATACTGCAGTACTGAACACAACAGCAAAATGTCCCTTTCATAAAGAAGCATGTGCAAGGAATCAGACAAGGGGAAGAGCATAAAATCCCTACAGTGCAGAAAGAGGCCGTTTGTCCTATTGAGTCTGCAATGACCCACCAAAGAGCATCCCACCAGAATCCTCCTGTATTTACCATGGCTAATCCACCTAGCCTACACATCACGGAGCAATTTAATATGGTCAATCCACCCAACCTGCACATCTTTGGACTGTGGGAGGAAACCCATGCAGGCAGGGAGAATACGCAAACTCCACACAGACATTCACCTGAGGCTGGAATTGAACCTGGGTCCCTGGCGCTGTGAGGTAGCAATGCCAAGCATCATGCCACTGCAAAATGTTATAAAATTTGAACAAATTTCTCCATGTGAAGAGCTTACTGCAAATAATTGGAAGCAAGAGTCCATCCGAATTGTCTTTGGGAGAGATCCAAAACTTAATTCATTAATGACTGGAAATACTTCAAGCTCTGGAATGGTCTACAAGAGAGAGTGTTGGAGTCAGATTCAATTATGGTATTCAAAGAGAGTTGGATCATTAAACTGAAAAGGAAAGTAATCACCGTGTTCAGTGAAGAGTAGGACTGGATACTCTGGTGATTATAATTAGGTCAGTCAATCATCGAATAAGAGTTCCCTGATTGGGGCTGTTCACCTGCTCCTGTTAACATTTCAGGCTGATAACTTTTCCATTAGATTCCCAATATCTGCAGGATGCCTTCTCTGATCTAGTATCTACTTGAGTGACTCTGTCAAATTTCATTTATTAATTGTTCCTATGATATCTCATGAGAGAGTTTAGATTACCTAGATTAGATTAGATTAGATTCCCTACAGTGTGGAAACAGGTCCTTCGGCCCAACAAGTCCACACCGACCCACTGAAGCACAACCCACCCAGACCATTCCCTTACATTTACCCCTTCACCTAACACTACGGGCAATTTAGCATGGCCAATTCACCTGACCTGTACATCTTTGGACTGTGGGAGGAAACCGGAGCACGCCGGAGGAAACCCACACAGACACGGGGAGAATGTGCAAACTCCACACAGACAGTTGCCCGAGACGGGAATTGAACCCGGGGTCCCTGGCAGTGCTAACCACTGAGCCACCATGCTGCCCCTGTTTATGATATTAGCAGTGCCATGCAAAATTGTTGTGGGTCACAATGTGCCTAGGTGAGAAAGAACAAACTGTCCAGCCTTAAATATTCATTTTTAAACCATGGAAATAAAATGAATGTTCGGAAAACGCACAATGTGTCATGTATTAAGAAAATCAGAAATAGGAATGGGAGTAGGTAATTGAGTGTTGAGATGCTCTGTCTTTCATCACCATCCATGGCTGGTCATTTATCTGAATTCTCTTTATGACTGTTTATTTGTGAGCTCACAGGGAGCGATGAGTCGACCTAATGGTCACAAATCACTCTGATGGAATACAGTGTTGTACGGTTATATAGGTTAAAATCATTTAACAATTAGCAAACTGTTAATTGAACTATAATGAGTTAAGTGAGCAATCGGACAAGTCACTAGCCCCAGTTACGTAGCTGTTTATCAACCACTAAACAGCGCTGTCCAGACAATATTACTATAACAATAGATTCTTGTAAAAGAAGAACATCCCCATTCTGGGAAAGAGTTCACTACAGCTGCAAGGTCAGCCACCTCACTGAATCTTGGGGGGGTGGAAGGTACAAGCAGACACTAATATGAAAATTAAAATGGATTCCAGGCTTTAATATGTGAAAAAATGGCTGCTTGGGTTATAACAAATCTCCCACAGTGTTTAATGAGTGTCAGGGACATGGATAGGGTAAATAGCCAAAGTCTTTTCCTTGGGTTGGGGAGAATCTAGAACTAGAGGGAATAGGTTTAGAGTGAGAGGAGAAAGATTTAAAAGGGACCTGAGGGGCAACCTTTTCACGCAGAGGGTGGTGCGTGTATGGAATGAGCTGCCAGAGGAAGTGGTGGGGGCTGGTACAATGTCAGCATATAAAAGGCATATGGATCGGTATATGAATAGGAAGAGTTTAGAGGGATATAGGCCAAGCGCTGGCAGATGAGGTGAGGTATCTGGTCGGCATAGACGAGTTGGTGCGAAGGATCTGTTTCTGTGCTGTGCATCTCTATGACTATGAATACCGGATGCAGGCCAGGAGCAGGCAGGTGGGACTAGGTTAGTTGGGGGATCATGGACTGGTTGGACCGAAGGGCCTGTTTCTGGGCTGCATAACTCCATAGTACCAAATGAATGGGGATCAATCCCAAAGAGATGATAAAGTTTTGAGCACCACCTTGGGCACATATGTGTGGACCCCCTCCAGATACTGAGGGCAGTGGGGCACTATGAGGTTCAGTAGATCAGAGAGCCAGTCAGCAGGTTCTCTCCAGGAGACTCGCCTGGAGAAAGGAAGTAGTTTCCTGTTCCATCAGCTTGGATTGTGGATCAGTTTGGAGTAGATCTTATATTCCTGACAACATAGGTAGTGAAGGCAGCTTTTGGCACACTGGTCTTCATCAGTATCGAAATTGGGAAGTTATGTTGCAGTTATACAGGACACTGGTGAGGCCACACTTCGAGTATTGTGCTCAGTTTTGGTCACCTTGCTATAACAAGGAGGTTATTAAACTGGAAAGAATGCAGAAGCAATATACAAGGATGTTACCAGGATTCAAGCGTCTGAGTTACAGGAAGAGGTTAGACAAGCTAGAACTTTTTTCTTCACAGCATAGGAGACAGAGGGGGACCATATAGAGATGTATGAGAACATGATAGGCACGGATGGGGTGAATGCACTCATTCTCTTACCCAGGTTTGGGGAATTGAGGATGAGGGGGCTTGGGCCGAAGGGCCTGTCTTCGTGCTGTAGGACTCTATGACTCGCATCTCTCTATCGCTCCGACAGTTTTGAGTTTCCAGAGGAGCGTCTCACTAAATCACACTGAATTAAAATCTGATCTCATTTGTTAACTCTGATACGGAGGTGCCGGTGTCGAATCAGAGTGGACAAGGTCAGAAGTCACACGGCACCAGGTTAGAGTCCAACAGGTTTATTTGAACTCATGAGCTTTCGGAGCACTGCTCCTTCCTCAGGTGAAGAATTAGCACTGAGGAAGGAGCAATGTTCCTAAAGCTTGTGATTTCAAATAAACCTGTTGGACTGTAACCTGGTATCATGTAACTTCTGACTTTTTCAACCATGGGTTCATGTCCAACTTGACGGGATACTTTGTCCAACTCGGCATAATTAAACAGTATCACTTGGAAGGATTCATTTGAAACCTTTCACGAGGTGAGTTCAACAAGATTGAACTATTCAAAGTTACTTGGACTCAATTTTGTTCACGCCGACCAGATATCCTAAGTTAACCTAGTCCCATTTGCCAGCATTTGGCCCATATCCCTCAACCCTTCATGTCCCCATCCAGATGCCTTTTAAATGCTGTAGTAGCCTCCACCACTTCCTCTCGCAGCTCATTCCACAAGTGTACCACCTTCTGCGTAAAAAACTTACCCCTTAGGTCCCTTTTAAATCTTTCCCCTCTCACTCTAAATCTATGCCCTCTAGTTCAGGACTCACCCACCCCAGGGAAAGACCTTGTCTATTTAACCTGCCCATGACCCTCATGATTTTATAAACCTCTGTAATGTCCCACCTCAGCCTCTAATGCTCCAAGGAAATCAACTCCAGTCTATTCAGCCTTTCCCTGTAGCTCAAACCCTCCAAACCCCGGCAACATCCTGGTAAATTGTTTCTGATAGAAAAGTCAATGTTTTGGGTCGGACCTTTCTTCAGTCCCGTGTTCTCCCAGAGTCCTGCTTGCCTACTTTTGGATTCCAGCACCTCCACTTATTGTTTTGTCACTAACGAATGGCCGAGCAGAGTCGATGGGCCGAGTGGCCTAACGTCTGCTCTGACGGTCTTGCGGTCTGAGGTTTGTGCGGTTCATTTCAGTGGGAAGATGCAATCCCGGGCACAACGAGCAGCAGCGCCCACTGAAAGCAAAGTTGCGGGGTGTGGGGTGAGGGAAGACAGAGCAATCCAGCAGAAAACAAAAGAAGCCCACTGACTCTCCCACTGCACCATCAGAACGGGGAGTGGTTCAGTCCCGGGAGTGACCCACAGCAGCGTCACTGGTGGAATCCGATTGTTGGGAGCGCTGGGGTCCCTGCTGGTGCCTTCGCAAGTTGCAGGTCAACGTAAACCTCAGCCCACACTTGGGGCAGGCGAACGGCCTCTCCCTGGTGTGGAATCGCCGGTGCCTCAGCAGGGCGGATGAGCGAGTGAAGCCCTTCCTGCACTCAGGGCAGGAGAACAGCGTCTCCCCCATGTGGACCCACCAGTGGGACAGCAGGTGGGAGGCATGGGTAAAGCCCTTCCCGCACTCAGGGCAGCTGAAGGGTCTCTCCCCGGTGTGACTGCGCCGATGAGTCTCCAGGGCAGACGGGACATGGAAGCCTTTCCCACAGTCGCCACACTTCCACGGTTTCTCCATGGCCGAAGCCGTACACAACAGTCCCTCCCCGCCGTGAA
>NC_057753.1:10712601-10733083 GCF_004010195.1 Chiloscyllium plagiosum
CTTCCTCCCACAGTTCAAAGATCTGCAGTTTAGGGTAGATCGGCCGTGTTAATGTCCAGGGTTGTGCAGCTTCTGGTGGGTTAGCCATGGGGAACTGCAGGGTTGTAGGCTAAGCGGTTTGGTCTGGGTTGGATGCTATTCAGAAGGTCGGTGTGAATTTGATGGGCTGAATGGCCTGTAGGGATTATATGATTCTACTGCCTTAGTTACGTGTATATTGAGAAATGATTGCCCCAAGTCTGCTGTGGGAGGAGTGGGTTCCAGTTATGACACACTGACACTGGTCCTGGGGAAGGTGGAATTTATGCTGTCTCTCTCCCTATTCTCTTTCTCTCTCTTTTCCCCCCCACCCCCATTCATTCTCTCTCTCCCCATGGTCTGCACCCCACATTCTCTCTCCCCTCACACTCTTTCCCCCACGTCTCTCCATTCTCTCCCCCAACCCTCTGTCCCCCTAGCCACTTTCTCTCCCTTATCCACCCCCCGCATCCTTTCTCGTCCCTCGAGCCCTCTTTGCTCACTGTATCAAACATTTCTCAGAAAAGAGAGAAAGAATGGATGGCGATGACTCTACTTGGGAGATGGGGGTGCATGAGAAAAGGCTGATTTTTAAAATTGAGAATAGCTAAAATGATATATTCAGAAACATTGTTAAAGTCTGAAAGCATGTTCATTTTTTTAAAAGCTGCAGAAATCTTTCTGAAACAGCTCAGGACCAGCTGGAAGGGGTGAATGGCCATTGCCTAGTCTTGTGAAATTGGTTCTGATGATTGAGAAATACAGTCATAGAGTTGTAGAGCATGGAAACAAACCCTTCAGTCCGCGCTGACTAGATTAATCTAGTGACCCATTTGCCAGCAGTTGGCCCATATCCCTCAAAACCCTTCCTTTTTATATACAGATGCCTTTTAAATGTAATTGTACCAGCCTCCTTTAGTAGTTTGTTCACTACACGCACCACCCTCTGCACAAAAAAGTTGCCCTTTAGGTCCCTTCTAAATCTTTCCCCTCTCACCCTAAACCTATGCCCCTCTACTTTGGGATTCCCGTATCCTGGGAAAAAGACGTGCAAAAGTTGAGCAGCCAGACAAAATGCAAAAGGAATAAAATGTCGAGTCGCAGGGAAAAAAAAATTGTGGTTCCAGCCTTTTTCTCTTCTATTGGCATTTGGACACTTAAAATTTGTCAGTAACACCAGGCCACTTTGTACGTCACGCATAATTTCTGATGAAGGACTTGTGCCTGAAGCGTCATCTCTCCTACTACTCAGATTCGGCCTGACACGCTGTGCTTTTCAACAGAGCATGCGCCTCGGTGTCAGCAAAGCACTGCGCATGCACCTTGGTGCCCGCAGAAACGGCGTGCAACCGTCTTTCCATGCGCCAAGTGGGAGCTGTGGAGGACTGGAAGCAGTCTTGTCCTCCTGCCAATCAGAGCCACCTATTGTCTAAATATTGTTGGACCTTGTGCTTCTGAAGCTGCTGCTCCTCTCTCTCTGAATGAAGGTTGAGCTTCACTTTTAACCCTGGTAACATCCTTGTAAACATTTTCTGAACTCTTTCCAATTTCAGAACATCCTTCTGAGGGGATGGAGACCAGAATTGTATGCAATATTCCAAAAATGGCCTCACCAATATCTTGTACAGCTGCAACATGACCTCCCAACTCCTATGCTCCGTGCTTTGACCAATAAAGGTAGGTATATTCATATCCAGTTATGATCTGTTCAGTGCAGGTTCATACTTCCTGGAAAGTGAAGTCAAAGGTAGACTGGATAGTGAAGAAGGCGTTTGGTATGATTTCCTTTACTGATCAGAGTATTGAGTACAGGAGTTGGGATTCATGTTGCAGCTGTGCAGAACATTGGTTCGGCCACTTTTGAAATACTGCATTCAGTTCTATAATAAAGGACGAGACATCTGCTGCTACGGATTGATAAGACCACTCACATTGACAGTGTAGAAAAACAAATCCTTGATTGATAAGACCACTAACTCTGACAGAGAAGAATAAGTCCTTGACTGATAAGACTACAGGGTAGAAAAACAACTCGGGAGACATCGGCTGCAGACTTTATGATAAGGGTGCAGAATGGAAAAATACTGAACGGTTTAGAATGTGAACCTCGTGACTCTTTAGAGCCAAAGAGGGGAGGGACTTGTCCTGTATTTAATCAGAAACATTGTTAGCCTCGGCGCGCTTTTCTCAGAAGGGTGCCCAACTCTGCAGACTTGCTAATAAAACTTTGTTTTCCTGAATTTGTCTAGAGCGATTATTGAGAAGCGATTTTCGTTTCTAACAATTTCCTTTATTGATCAGAGTATTGAGAACAGGAGTTGGGATTCATGTTGCAGCTGTGCAGAACATTGGTTCGGCCACTTTTGAAATACTGCATTCAGTTCTGGTCTCCCTGCTATAGGAAAGATGTTTGACAGGGGTTGGAAAAGATGTGCAAGGCAGTTGCCAGAGTTGGAGCGGTTGAGCTATAGGGAGAAGCTGAATAGGCTGGGCCTGTTTCACTAGAGTGTTGGAGGCTGAGGGGTGACCTTAAAGAAGTTCGTAAAGGGCATGGATAGGGTGAATTGGGCGGCACGGTGGCACAGTGGTTAGCACTGCTGCCTCACAGCACCTGAGACCTGGGTTCAATTCCTGCCTCAGGCGACTGACTATGTGGAGTTTGCACATTCTCCCCGTGTCTGCGTGGGTTTCCTCTGAGTGCTCTGGTTTCCTCCCACAGTCCAAAGATGTGCAGGTCAGGTGAATTGACCATGTTAAATTGCCCGTAGTGTTAGGTAATGGGTAAATATAGGGGTATGGGTGGGTTGCGCTTCAGCGGGTCGGTGTGGACTTGTTGGGCCGAAGGACCTGTTTCCACACTGTAATGTAATCTAATCTAATCTAATACTCAAGGTCTTTTCCCCAGGGTTGCGCAGTCCAGAACTAGAGGGCATAGGTTTGAGGTGAGAGGGAAAAGATTTAAAAGGGACCTTGGGGTAACTTTTTCACACAGAGGATTGTGTATGTATGGAATGAGCTGCCAGAGGAAGTGGTGGAGGCTGGTACAATTACAGCATTTAAAAGGCATCTGGATCAGTATATGAATAGCAAGAGTTTAGAGGGATATGGGCTAAGAGCTGGCAAATGAGATTAGGATCAATCGATTTAGGATATCTGGTTGGCACAGAAGACTTGGACTGAAGGGTCTGTTTCCATGCTGTATGACTCTAATCGTCTTCAGTAAACGCAGAAGTGTCATTGTGAAGACTGGGCTTTCAGAGCAGCTTTCAAAGATGTTTTGTCCTTATTGGGAGCAGAACTTACACAGAAATTTTCCATTTGTGAGACAGCAACTGAGTACCAAAAGAGAAAATCTCAGCAGATCTGGCAGCATCTGTAAGGAGAGAAAAGAGCTGACGTTTCAAGTCTAATTGACCCTTTGTCAAAGCTAAAAAAAAGGGGGAAATACTAGGGGAAATACTGGGGGAAATACTAGGCTGAGAGAAGGTGAGTCATGGCTCCAGAAGCAAAGGTAGCAATAAAGAGCTGCTAATGACCGTGCGTGGAGAGATTATAGGGAGATTAGGAGCTGTGAATGACCAGGGAGTACATTCTGGATTTTGGTGGAAAGTGGAAATTCATTGCATTGTGGGTTGAAGTGCTTTAAGGTTTACCGACAGTAGGTGAAGTGTGTTGAGTGGGGAGCCTAGTAAAGGGTGAGGTGGGGTTTTGTTTAAAACTGTTCATTTCTTTCAGTCTCCAACAATGATGCACAGCATTAGAAATACAGAAGAAGCAGCAAATAAGTAACTGTTATCAGTAGAAGCCTTTGAATTTTCAGTACTGCAGGTATTACATTGTTTCATTGGCATTACAAAGTATACTGGCAGCGGTGGGAGGTGTGGGCTGTGTTCACTAGAAATGATTAAGCAGTTAGATAACACACATACGAGAGGGCAGATTGAGTCTTGTCTTTCAATTTGCAGAAAGTGGGAGTTTCTGGGTACTGTGATCTGGGGCAAACATAACTGTGGGAAATCAGAGAAGCCCAACAGTGTGGAACCAGGCCCTTTGGTCCAACAAGTCCAGGTCAACCCCTCCGAAGATCATGCCACCCAGACTCACCTCACCCCACCCATGAGGTCATTTCTGCTGGTGGGTGAGATTATGCCTCAGGATTAGGAGAAGTAGATTTAGGACAGAGATGAGGAGGAACTGCTTTTCCTGGAGAGTAGTGAATCTATGGAAATTTTTTGTCCAGGGAAGCTGTAGAGGCAGCTTCATTGAATATATTCAGGACACAGTTGGATGGGTTTTTACATGATAAAGGAATTAAGGGTAGTTGGAATAATGGAGGTAGGATGGATCGATCTGCCATGATCTTAATGAATGGTACAGCAGGTGCGACGGGCCAAATGGCCTACTCTTGGAGGGGTTACTATGAAACTATAATCCTGCATTTCCATTGGATTACCCACCAAACCTGCACATCCCTGAACACTATGGGCAATTTAACATGGCCAATCCAAATCAAGACAGATGACCAACGTAGTGATAGAAAGGGACAAGGAAAGTTGATTACCAGCAATCAAAACTGGATTCTAAAGATCACAATAATTGAAACTAAAAACTATATATCTGAATGTGTGCTGCATCGTAACAAAAGTGAAGGAATTGACTGCACATGTTAAAGAGAATAATTATGATCTGAGACTCCTTACAGAGACGTGGCTTCAGGATGAAAAGGATTCTGAATATCGAGGGGGTATGTGGCATTCAAGTCGAATGGGAAGCTAGGTAAAGATTGGCACTGCTAATCACAGCACTTATAACATGGTAGTTTGGTGTTAAGGATTTCAGTCCTGATTTCTCTGTTGATCTCCCTGTTCCCACAGAATTAGATGTTGTCTGTTCTCAGCTCTGCTGGCTTTCTGCTGAAGCTTTGAACCCCCTTTTCCACCTTCTGGACCAATAAAACATTCAATCAAAACCCAACCCACAATCTCCCAGCCTGTCAATGATCCAGACAGAGAGTCAACGTAGCGGGAACTAAAACAAGAAAAGTGAAACAAAATTAGAAATACATATGTAGTCGGTGCTCATAATTAATGTTTCTTCATTAGGAAGTTAACCAGAAATAGGGGCCTCCCAGTGCCCTACTTGAGGAATTCTCTCTCCCTTACATCTAACTATTAGTACTCAGCTAGGATTTATAATAATGTTTACATCAACAGAAATAAAGTGTCTTATCAAATAGAGAGATATATGCAGCATGAAAATAGATCTTTTCTCTCTCATGCACATACACAACAGATGTATATTGGTGAATTTGTATTTGCAGAATATTTGCAAACACATTCTATTTTGCGCAAAAAATGCACAATATGCAGGCAGTCAATACATGTAACATTTTGTAAATTCCACTTTGGAAATAGAACCAGTCTGTCTCAAAATTAGGATACAGATTCTGACTTCACACCTTTAATGCATTGTCTGACCTGTGATGTCACCTTTTGTGGTGGCTCAAGAAGGTGACTTATCAGAAATTCTGAGATTTACATGTTAATGATACCCAGTCTAAAAGATGACAGACTTAACAATCCAGGTTTGTTCAATATGCCAGGTTTCAGTGGCATGACACCACCATGGTTCAATTATAAATTCTGTGTCTTATGATCTTATACTCTACAACCACCTGATGAAGGAGCAGTGCTCCGAAAGCTAGTGCTTCTGTTGGACTATAACCTGGTGTTGAGTGATTTTTAACTTTATCCAGGTTGGGGTGGATTTGCCATGCTAATTTACCCCTGATTAATGCACCTAACTTGCACAACCCTGAGCACTATGAATAAATGTAGATTAATAGGGGTAGGGGAATGGGTCTGGGTGGGTTACTCTTCGGAAGGTTTTTGGGGACTCATTGGGCTGGGTGGCCTGCTTCCACAATGTAGGGATTGTATGAAGGGAAGGGATTTTAATGCGCCCTCATCTCGTCCCGCTCTGCTGCAGGACAGTGCAGACCAACGACATCACAACGTGGAAGTGGTCCTGTCAGTTTCAGAGTGAAACTCCCTCCCTCTGGACAACACCTCATCCTGGGAGGGAGGAAGAGAGCTTGGGGTGCAGTGGGAGTGGGGGAGGAGGTGAATCGAAATCTGTTTACTTGTAGCAACTGGAGTGAATCCAGGGAGGGAGCAGACTCTGCAAACTCAGGTATTTCAAGATCAGAGTGGTGCTGGAAAAGCATAGCAGGTCAGGCAGCATCCGAGGAGTAGGAAAATTGCATTTTGGGCAAAAGCCCTTCATCATTTCCTGGATGAGTATATGATGAGGAATGGTTCAGAGGGATATGGGCCAGGTGGTGACAAATGGATAGGCTCGGATATCTGATCGGCATGTACGAGTTGGACCCAAGGGTCTGTTTCTGTGCTGTATATCTCTGAGACTCTGGCTTGTCACTAACGTTTTCCACGTCTGTCGAATCAGTTTCTCTCTGGTGTCTGTGTCAATGCCTTGATGACTCATTCCCAAAATCAGACCTGCTCACTCTCAGCAGTATCCCAATGTCATGAAAGACATTAACTTTCAGGTGAAATTATCCAAAATTCAAAGAGATGTCAGACTTGACATTTTTTGCTTTTCTGTCCCTGTAAGAGTCTGAATCAGCACCTTCAGAAAACTTAGTTAAAGCGGAGTGAGAACAGAGGGGGAGAAAGAGTGGGATGGTGCTTTCAATTTTGTGGAACAACAAAACAAAAGAACGTTCTGCAGAAAGTAGAGTTGCTTGTTCAGAATTTCTACCCTGCACTGACAGTGATGTCTTTTGGAATCTCTAAATGAGGGGTATTTGAAGATCTGAAGACACAATTTTCAAAATCAACAGATGAAGGGCTTATGCCTTATTTCGACTCTCCTTCTCAGATGTTCCCTGGCCTGCTGTGCTTTTCCAGTGCCGCACTTTTCGACTCGGACTCTCCAATGTCTGCAACCCTCACTGTCACGTCAATGTCTGAGTGTCACTCAATCCATCATGACCGCAATGACTTTCGACTATGCTCCTATTCTCAGAATCAAAGCTTTTTGGTTCCTGTTTCAGCAATTTTTCAAAATCAGTGGGACTGGATGCAAGACCCTACTGTTGCAGGGCATTGAGTGTGCAGCCTGAAAGCATTATACAGCCTGGAAAGAGGAATTCAGGGCGGGAGGGCTCTACATGCATTTTTTGTGTGGTTGAAGCTTCGGCCATGGAGAAACCTGAGGAATTCCACCCTGTGGAGAAACCATGAAAATGTGGCAACTGTGGGAAATGCTGGAGACTCATTGGCACAGTCACACCAGGGAGAGGTCATTATTCTGCCCCAACTGTGGGAAGGGCTTCAGCAATTTGTCCGTCCTGCTGAGGCACTGGCAGGTCCAAACAGCTGGTTCTCCTGCCCCGTGAGCGGGGAGGGCTTTATCCAGGCCTCCCACCTGCTGGCCAACTGGCAGATCCACATGGGGCAAGAGGCCTTTCAGCTGCCATTAGTGCAGGAAGGGCTTTATCCAGACTTCCAGCCTCATAGCCCACCGGTGGGTCTACACTAGGGAGAGGCCCTTCAGCTGCTCTGAGTGCAGGAAGGCCTTCAGCAATTCCTCTGTCTTGCTGAGACACCAGTGGTTTCACACAAGGGAGAGGCCGTTCTCCTGCTTCGAGTATGGGAATTGCTTTAACTGCTCCTCCACACTGCTGACCCATGGGTGATTCCACACGGGGAGAGGCTGTTGACCTGCTCCGTGTGCAGGAAGGGATTAATCAATTCTTGGGACCTGCTGAACCATCAGCAGGTCCACAACAGGGAAGAGGCCGTTCACCTGCCCAGAGTGCGGGAAGGACTTCAGTCAGGTGGGCAACCAGCAAATGGAATTCTGTCAGAAATCTGACACAATTACAGCATTTAAAAAGCATCTAGATGGGTATATGAACAGGTCGGGTTTCGAAGGATAATGGCCAAGTGCTGGCAAATGGGACTAGAATTTTCACACTGGGAAGGAAAGAGAGAGGGGAAACGCTGTTCACTTGTAGCAACTGGAGTGTATCCAGGGAGGGAGTTTACTCTCCAAAAGTGCTCAGACACTCTCTGACCCTCTGAAAGGTATTTTCCTTGTGTACTCCCTCAGTTTGCACCCCAGAAAGGGATTGCTTCTTTCCTCACAAGAATCACACACCATGTGTTTGCAAATTGAGACACAGGCCTGGATCAATTTTCCAGAGTCTGTCCCCTCCCTCAATTCACTCTTTCCTTTCAGTTGCTGCAAGTCAACAATGAAAAAAAATGGAAAATGTGTTGAGAAAAGAAACTACTGTACTCCAACATGCTTATTTTGAAGCACTAGGCTTCGGAGGTGGTTGTGAAATATAAGATCGCAAGATCATAAATTCTGTTGGACTATAACCTGGTGTGGTGCGATTTTTAACTTTGACTAACATCAACTGAGCATGCATCGCGACATCAGCAAAGCACTGCGCATGTCCGGCAGTGTCAGCAAAGCACTGCGCATGTCCGGCAGTGTCAGCAAAGCACTGCGCATACTCTTGGGTGTCCGCAGACACGGCGCGCGAGCTCTTTTCCGTGGACCATTGGAGGACCGGAAGGAGTATGGTCCTCCTGTCAGTCAGAGCCGACCATTGTCGAAATGCGGAAGTTGGATCGTGAGCTTCAGAAGCAGTTGCTGCTCCTTTTCTCTCTGAATGCAGATTGAACTTCACCCCAGATCGTAACTTCCTTCCACTGTCCAACATTTGTGAGTACGGTAGTTTCTTTTCTCAATACATTTTCCATTTTTTTTCATTCTGGGCTTCACTTGCAGCAACTGAAAGGAAAGAGAGTGAATTGAGGGAGGGGACAGACTCTGGAAAAGTTGATCCAGGTCTGTGTCTCAATTTGCAAACACATGGCAAATGCATGGTGAAGTTATAGTCTTTGCTGTGTAAAATAAAAAGCAGAAATGAGGTGCGTTGTTTAAATGGTGAGATGTGGAGAAAGTGAGGACTGGAGATCAGAGTTGAAAAGTGTAGTGCTGGAAAAGCACAACAGGTTAGGCAGCATCCGAGGAGTAGCAAAGTTGACGTTTCGGGCACAAGCCCTTCATCAGCGATGATGTGTGGATGGACAACGGGGTCTCAGCGTCCTTCAACACCAGTCACTGCCAGTTGTCAGGTGCAGCAAACACTGTGCAAAGCAAGTGGTATATTAGCAAGAGGGATTGAGTTCAGAAGTGGGGATGTCTTCTTGTAGTTAGGTCATTGAATGTATTCAAGGCTGAGTTAATTTGACTTTGAAGAACAAAGAAGTGGATGGTTATGGGGAAAGCAAGAAAATGGTTTTAAGACTAGTACAAAACAGTCACAGAGTCATACAGCACAGAAACAGACTGTTCAATCCAAATAGTCCATGCTGACTATGTTCTCAAACTAAACTAGTCCCACCAGCCAGTGTTTGGCCCATATCCTCCGAACCTTTCCTATTCATGTACTTATCCAAACATTGGAGGTGTACCTGCATCCACCACTTCCTCTGGACATTTATTCCACACACAAACCACTGTCTGGCTAAGTAAAAAAGTGCCCCTCATGTCTTTTTAAAATATTTCTCCTCTCATCTTAAAAATTGCTCCCTAATCTTGAAACCTCCACCTGAGGGAAAGGACACCTGCCGTTCACCTCATGATATTATAATCCTCTATAAGGCCACCTCTCAATCTCCGATGCTCCAGTGAAAATAGTCCCGGCCTGAACCACCTAGATGCAGGTATATTTATATCCAGTTATGAACTGTTCAATGCTGGTGCAGGCTGGAAAGACCAAATGGCCTATTCCTACTCTCAAATCTCAGACTCTGTGTCCAGAACAGCAAAAGAACATAGGACATTGAAGCAGAAATTAGGCCAGTCAGCCCTTCAGGTGTGCTCCATCATTCAATCACGGCTGACAATTTTCTTAACCCCATTTTGGAAAGGCAGTTCAAAGCAGGATCTATACAGTTAATTGGACAAAGGTACCTTGGAGTGCAGGTTCATATTTTGTTGAAAGTGGGATACAGGTAGACAGGATAGCAAAGAAGGTGTTTAGTGTGCTTGTTTGATAGGTCAGTGCATTTTGGTATAGAAGTTGGGAGGTCATGTTGTGGCTGTACATTGATTAGGTCACTTTTGGAATACTGTTCAGTGCTGGTTTCCCTGCCAAAGGAAAAATGTTGCAAATCTATGAAAGGGTTTGGATAAGATTTACGAGGCTGTTGCCAGAGTTGGAAAGTTTGCGCTATAGGGGGAGGCTGAATAGGCTGGGGCTGTTTTCCTTGGAGCATTGGAGACTGAGGGGTGACTTTATAGAAGTTCATAAGGAGCATGGATAGGGTGAATAGCCAAGAATCTTTTCCCCAGAGTAGGGGAATCTAGAGGGCACAGGTTTGAGCTGACAGGGGAATGATTTAAAAGGAAC
Organism: Chiloscyllium plagiosum; assembly: GCF_004010195.1. Lineage (NCBI taxonomy): Eukaryota > Metazoa > Chordata > Chondrichthyes > Orectolobiformes > Hemiscylliidae > Chiloscyllium > Chiloscyllium plagiosum. Next base: position 10,723,076 of record NC_057753.1, read on the forward strand.
CTTAGGGGAAGTTTTCTCACGCAGAGGGTGATGCATGCATGGAATGAGCTGCCAGAGGAAGTGGTGGAGGCCCTATAATTGCAACATTTTTAAAGGCATCTGGATGAGTACATAAATAGGGAGGGTTGGGACGAATATGGGCTAAGTACTCGCAAATGGGACTATGTTAATTTAGGATATCTGTTCAGTCCAGACGAGCTGGATCAAAGGAAAGCAGAAGTGTTGTGAAGACTGGACTTTCAGAGCAGCTTTCAAAGATGTTTTGCCCTTACTGGGAGCAGAAGAAGTTACAATGAAATTTTTCATTTGTGCGACAGCAACTGAGTGAGTGAGGACACCCAGGATTTTGGTGGAAAGTGGGAATTTGTTGCAATGTGGGGTTGAAGTGTTTTAAGGTTTACTGGCAGTAAGTAAAGTGTTCTGAATGGGGAGCCTAGTGAAGGGTTAGGTGGGTTTCTGTTTTAAACTGCTCATTACATTTAGCCTCCAACATTGTTTTTCTAATGCTGTGCATCAGCAACTGCTATCGTTAGAAGTCTTACAATTTTCAATACTACAGGTAATGCATTGTTTCACCAGCATTGTTACGTTTAGTGGCAGAAGAGGGAGGTGTGGGCTGTATTCACTCAACGATTTATCAGTTAGGTGAAACAACATACAAGAGGCAGGGTGGGACTTGTCTTTCAATTTGCAGAAGGTGGGAGATTCTGAGTGCTGTGATCTGTGGCAAACACAACTTTGGTAAATCATAGAGGCCCTCCAGTGGAGAAGCAGGCCATTCATCCCATCAAGTCCACACTGACCCGTCGGAAGATCATGCCACCCAGACCCACCCTATCCAATTGTTTCTGCTGGTGGGTGAGACGAGGCCACAAGATTGGGGGGACTAGGTTTAGGGCAGAGGAGGAGGAACTGCTTTTCCCGGAGAGTGGTGAATCTATGGAATTCTTTGGTCAAGGAAGCAATAGAAGCAGCCATATTCAAGACTCGGTTCAATGGGAGTTTGCATGGTAGGGGAATTTAGGGTGGTTGGGATAATGCAGGTAAGAGCAGCTGAGACGATGGATAGATCAGCCGCGATCTTAATTAATGGTGGACTAGGCTCGATGGGCCAAATGCCCTGCTCCTGCTTCTATTACTGTGAATGTATAAAAATGCATTTCTCATGGCCAATCCAAATCAAAGCTGAAAATGTGTTGCTGGAAAAGTGCTGAAACTTTATTGCTGGAACAGCACAGCAGGTCAGGCAGCATCTAGGGAACAGAAGATTCGACGTTTCGGGCACATGCCCTTCTTCAGGAATGAGGAAAGTGTGCCAAACAGGCTAAGATAAAAGGTAGGGAGGAGGGACTTGGAGGAGGGGCGTTGGAAATGTGATAGGTGGAAAGAGGCCAAGGTGAGGGTGATAGGTCGGAGTAGGATGGAGGCGGAGAGGACAAGAAGAAGACTGCAGGTCAGGAAGGCGGCCCGCCGCATCTGCTCCCAGGAGGACCAGTTCAAAATACGTACAACACAGATGGCCTCCTTCTTCAAGGACCGCAATTTCCCCCCCGACGTGGTCGACGGTGCCCCCCACCGCATCTCCTCCACTTCCCGCTCCTCCGCCCTTGAGCCCCGCCCCTCCAACCGCCACCAGGACAGAACCCCACTGGTCCTCACCTACCACCCCACCAATCTCCATGTACAGCGCATCATCCGCCGTCACTTCCGCCACCTCCAAACAGACCCAGCACCAAGGATATATTTCCCTCCCCTCCCCTATCAGCTGTCCGTAGAGACCACTCCCTCCGCGACTCCCTTGTCAGATCCACACCCCCCACCGACCCAACCACCACTCCCGGCACCTTCCCTTGCAACCGCAGGAGGTGCAACACTTGCGCCCACACCTCCCCCCTCACTCCTCTCCAAGGCCCCAAAGGAAACTTCCATATCCGCCACAGATTCACCTGCACCTCCACCCACATCATCTACTGCATCCGCTGCAGCCGGTGTGGCCTCCTCTACATTGGGGAGACAGGCCGCCTACTTGCGGAGCGATTCAGAGAGCACCTCTGGGCCACCCGGACGAACCAACCCAACCACCCTGTAGCACAGCATTTCAACTCCCCCTCCCACTCCACCGAGGATATGCAGGTCATTGGACTCATCCACCGCCAAACCACAACAACCCGACGGTCGGAGGAGGAGCGTCTTATCTTCCGACTGGGAACACTCCAACCGCAGGGGATGAACTTGGACCTCACCAGTTTCTTCATCCCCCCTCCCCCCACCTTGTCTCAGCCGAATCCCTCCAGCCCGGCACCGCCTTCCTGACCTGCAGTCTGGGGCCCATGCGGGTGCCCATGGCTACTCTTTTTGTTTGGAGGAAATGGAAGGATTGGAAAGAGAAGTTGTTCAGAGTGAGGACCAGTTCAGTCAGTCAAAGGAGGGTGTCAGTGGAAGGGGAGTGGTTGGTATGGCGAGAAAGGAAGAAGTGGAGGGCTTTGAGTCTTTTGTGATGGGGGATGAAGGTGAACAGGGACTAGATGTCCATGGTGAAGATAAGGCATTGGGGAATTCAAATCAATCTCTCTCTCCCCCTCTGTTTGCACTCCGCTCTAACACCGTGGGTGGCACAGTGGTTAGCACTGCTGCCTCGCAGCGCCAGAGACCCGGGTTCAATTCCCGACTCAGGCGACTGACTGTGTGGAGTTTGCACGTTCTCCCCGTGTCTGCGTGGGTTTCCTCCGGGTGCTCCGGTTTCCTCCCACAGTCCAAAGATGTGCAGGTTAGGTGAATTGGCCATACTAAATTGCCCGTAGTGTTAGGTAAGGGGTAAATGTAGGGGTATGGGTGGGTTTCGCTTCGGCGGGTCGGTGTGGACTTGTTGGGCCGAAGGGCCTGTTTCCACACTGTAATCTAATCTAATCTAATCTAATCTAATCTAATCAATGTAGTGATGTGGAAAGCGAACATTAGAGAATGATAGAAAGGGACACGGAGAGTAAGTGTACCAGTAATCAAAGCTGGATGCAAAAGATCGCAAAAATTTAAAGTGAAGACTGTATGTCCGAATGTGTGCTGCATTGTTAAAAGAAAGTGAATAAATTGACTGCACACGCTGAAGAGGATATGATCTGAGACTCCTTACAGAGACATAGCTTTAAGAATGATAAGTATTGGATTCTGAATATCGAGGGAGTACATGGCATTCAAGTCGAGTGGGAAGCTAGGTAAAGGTAGAGGGTTGGCACTGCTAATCACAGCACTGATCACAGGGTAGTCTGGTGTCAGCTCGGATTGCATGTCCTGATTTCTCTGTCCTCTGTTGATCTCCCTGTTTCCACAGAATAAGGTGTTGTCTGTTCTCAGCTCTGCTAGATTTCTGCTGAAGCTTTGACCCCCCCCCCCCCCCTTTATACCTTCCAGAACAATAAAACATTGCCGATCAAGGCCCAACCGACAGTCTCTTAGCCTGTCAACCATCCAAACGGAGACTCATCATAGGGAATGAAATAAGAAAAATGAAACAAAATTAGATATAAACACACAATTGGTGCTCGTGCTTAACGTTTGTTCATTAGATAGTAAACCAGAGTTAGGGATCTCCCAGGATTCTTATCGTACCCTACTTGAGGAATTCTGTCTCCCATATTTCTAACTATTTGTTCCCAGCTATGATTTATAACAATATTTACATCAACAGAAATAAAGCATCTGTTATCAAATAGACATAGAGATATACTGCTCAGAAATAGACTTTTTGAACACATCCATACTGACAAGATCTTCTGTATAAATCTAGTGACCAATTTGCCAACATTTTTCACATATCCCTCCAAACCCTTCCTATTCACACAACCATCCAGGTGCCTTTTAAACGTTGTAATTGTACCAGCCTCCACCCTTCCTCTGGCTTATTTACCCTATCCATGCCCCTAATGATTTTATGTACCTATATAAGGTCACCCTCAGCCTCCGACACTCCAGGGAAACAGCCCCATCCTATCCAGCTTCGCCTGATACCACAAACCCTCCAACACTGGCGACATTCTTATCAATCTTTGCTGTACCGTTTCAAGTTTCACAACAGCTTTCCTATCCTATAGCAGGGAGACCAGAATTGAATGCAATATTCCAAAAGTAGCCAAACCAATGTCCTGAACAGCTGCAAAATGAGCTCCCACCACCTCTACCCAATGCATTTAATGGGCCAAATGGCCTCTTTCTGCACTGCGGGTTTTAATCATTTTATTCTGTATTGTAGTCAATTTCAGTCACTATCTCTGGTGTATGGTATGTCACTGGAACCAGAATTGCATGCAATACTCCAAACGTGGCCTAACCAATGTCTTGTACAGCTGCAACATGACCTCCCAACTCCTCCAGTCATGGCACTGACCAATAAAGGCAAGCATACCAAACACCTTCTTCAGTGGGCACAGTGGTTAGCACTGCTGCCTCACAGCGCCAGAGACCCGGGTTCAATTCCCGACACTGACTGTGTGGAGTTTGCACATTCTCCCCGTGTCTGCGTGGGTTTCCTCCGGGTGCTCCGGTTTCCTCCCACAGTCCAAAGATGTGCAGGTTAGGTGAATTGGCCATGCTAAATTGCCCGTAGTGTTAGGTAAAGGGGTAAATGTAGGGGAATGGGTGGGTTGCACTTTGGCGGGTCAGTGTGGACTTGTTGGGCCGAAGGGCCTGTTTCCACACTAAGTAATCTAATCTAATCACTTACAAGGAACTGTGAACCTGCCATGGAGTCATACAGCATGGAAACAGACCTTCAGTCCAACCAGTCCATGCCAACCATAATCCCAAATTAAACCCGTCTCTCCTGCCTGATCCTGGCTTATATCCCTCCAAACCTTTCCTATTCATATATTTATCCAAATGTCTTTTAATTGTATCCGCACCCACCACTTCCTCAGGAAGTTCATTCCACACATGAACCACCCTCCGTGTAAAATTAGTATTTGAATGGCAAAGATGAGGTTGAATTGAAATGGTTCATAAAATAAACAGTTTCCTACCAAACCCCCTACAGCAGGTATGGGAGGAATTCCAACTTTGGAGTCTCATAAATCGCTATTTCCATGGTTGGACGGGGAGTAAAATGTTGGTTTCACAGAGGAGGAGGTTTTCTGTGAGCATGAAGCTAAAATGAAACTCCATGCTTTGCTTGAACTCAAACCGCATTGACTTGGAGGAGAGCGAAAGGAGTTTGCAAAGTGTCCTCCCCTCCCCACGTGCCTCAGCTGCAGGGCAGGGCAGGCACAGTGCGAGGCCACTGTCTGTCCCACCCCTCCATTGTGGACGCCACAACACGGAAGTAGCTCAGTCAGTTTCAGAGTGAAACTCCTTCCCGCTGGGCAACATCTCAGAGTAAAGCAATGTCTCCGCCTTTCCATTCCTCATCCTGGGAGGCAGAGAGTGGGGGGGGGGGGGGAAACACTGTTCATTTGTAGCAACTGGAGTGAATCCAGGGAGGGAGCAGACTCTGCAAAGATGCTCAGATGCTGTCTGTCCCTTTTTAAAGGTATTTTCATTGTGTATTCCCTCAGTTTGGCACTTATAAAGTTTGCAACCGAGAAAAGGATTGCTTCTTTCCTCATGTTCACAATTAAAAGGGTAGTTTATCATGAAACTGAGAAGCATTTAAGGGATTGGCGCATTGATTTCAAATGTTGGCATATGTTGCGTCATATGGTGTATATCTGATATTGTTGGCTGTTGTTAACCCTTCATAGCTATGATTTTTCACCTTGTAATCCAGTAATGGCGTACCGTCCTGTAGGTCTTGGCATCTTTTTTATTTAATCGGACAGCAGGAAGTCATTCAGCAACTTTACTGGCTTTCCAGGACTCTTTTCGCAAGCAGCATTGACATTTCATTATCATGTCCTTGATTCAGCTCCATTTCCAGCACCTTCGTAGGCAGCTTGTTCCAGCTCATTGTCACCTAAATGAAGTTTTCCTTCATAGACACTTAAGGCTAGCTGGCTGCATGAGGGTTTTCTGTATCCTGGATAATATGTGATCAGCAGACATCTGGCAATCTACAGGAATTGCCACCAATGTTATGTTCATTTAACAGTACTGACAGTGATCTCTTAATTTGTGATTTTTTTTTTGCAGGAAGACATGCAGAAAGAAATCATCTGAAAGCAAATGATAAATCAATTTCTGACAGAGCCACTTGAATCATTGGTGCTTGAATATCAGCAACTGTTCAAATGAAGAAGACATGTTTGCTTTTGTCTGCGTGAGATATTTTAGATACTGGTGTGGTAGAGAGAATATTGAGACACCCGCATAGGGAGAATCAGTGCACTGACTGTGAGAAGTGCTTCAAACCATTTACTCAACTTGAGGGATCAAAATCTCACGCCTCACGGTGGAGAGAGACTGCATACCTGTTCTGCTTTTAATTTTAAAGCCAGAGAGACACAAGGAAAGCTCCCCCCATGGGGAAACCGTGGAAATGTGAGGATTGTGGGAAAGGATTCGCTTCCCCATCGGCACTGGAAACCCACAGACGCATTCATACCGGGGAGAGGCCGTTCTCCTGCTCAGTGTGCGGGAAGAGGTTCAGTTGGCTGTGCAACCTGCAGACGCATCAGCGGGTTCACACCGGGGAGAGGCCTTTCATCTGCCGCCATTGTGGGAAAGGATTCACTCAGTCGTCCCGGCTGCAGACGCACCAGCGGGTTCACACCGGGGAGAGGCCGTTCTCCTGTTCTCAGTGTGGGCAACGATTCATTGATGCATCCCATCTCCTGAAACACCAGCGGGTCCACATGGGGGAGAGGCCATTCACCTGCTCTGAGTGCGGAAAGGGATTCGTCGATTCCTACACTCTGCTGACGCACCGGCGGGTCCACACTGGGGAGAGGCCATTCACCTGCACCAAGTGCAGGAAGAGCTTCAGTCATGTGGGCAACTTGCGGAGGCACCAACGGATCCATACCGGGGAGAGGCCGTTCACGTGTTCCGTGTGCGGGAAGGGGTTTGCTCAGTCATCTACACTGCTGATCCACCAAAGGGTCCACACCGGGGAGAGGCCATTCATCTGCTCTCAGTGTGGAAAGGGCTTCACCCGCTCCTCCCACCTGCGGAGTCACCAGCGAGTTCACGTGCCATCGCAGGGGGATTGAAGGAGCAATAGCCGATTGCCATTATCGATTGGACTATCAACTCAGCTCTGGGGACTCCTGGGTTTGAATCCCGCCACAGCAGACAGCTGAATTGAAATTTCGTCAGAAATGTGGAGTTCACAATCTGATGCTGAAACCATTTTCGGGGAGGAAAATCTCCCATCTGATTCACTTACGTCCATTTTAGGGAAGGAAACTGCCTTTGCGGGAAAGCATTCACTCAGTCATTCCAGCTGCATCCTTTGCTGAGTCTGGCCTACACGTGACCCCAGACCAACAGTAGTTTGGGTGACTCTTGACCCCCCCCCCGCAAAATGGAGACAACTCGGTGCTGACCAACAGTAAAGGATTGTGTGCGCTTTGACCTTGAGCTGTTTAAGAAAACAAAAGCTACTTTTTGTACACCTTTTTGCTGGGGAGATCTGAAGCTGTAACAAAGTTGGGTTGCAATAAAGGTTACCTGAACTTACCCCTGGACTCAGACTCTCATTGAAAGCTGTGAGATCCGACAGGTTTTTGTTTTAAAGCTGCTCATTTCTTTCAGTCTCCAGCACTGAGTCTCCAATGTCATGAGTCAGAAGGAGCCGTGAATGAGTAGATAATATCATTAGAAATTGTAAATTTTTCATTTCTGCACGTACTGCAGCGTTTAATCAGCATTGTAACATTTACTGGCAGCACCGGGAGGTGGAGGATGTATTCACTCGAAACAAAGTTAATAATCACACAACACCAGATTATAGTCCAACAAGTTTATTTGGAAGCACTAGCTTTTGGAACATTGCTCCTTCATCAGATGGATGTGGAGCAGGATCATAAGACACAGAAATATAGCAAATAATCGCAGTTTCATGCAACAGAAATTATATTTTGAACAAACCTAGATTGCTGTTAAGTCTTTCATCTTTTAGGATGGGTGCAGGTTTTGGTTCATTAATATGTAAATCCCAGAACTACTTTAAAGTCATATTCTCGAAATGACTTAAGGTCTATCTTGAGTCAGACTGGTTCTATTTCCAAAGTAGGAATTTATAAAATATTACATGATTGATTGTGTGCTTTTTCAGCAGAATACAATGTATCTTCAGATAATTCTGCAAATTAAAATTCACCCCAAAGTCTTGTATATAAGTGTGCGAGCATGAAAGACAGTGTGCGTGTGTATGATAGCGTGTATGCATGCTTGGTAAAGTGTGTGTGTGAGATGGAGTATAAGCCCGTGAGAGGGTGTGTGTGTGTATTTGAGGGAGGCGTCTGTGTGAGTATGCGATAGAGTGTGTATGGAGTAGTTACCTGTCGTGTGACATGAACCCAAGGTCCCAGTTGAGGCCATCCTCATGGGTTCTGAATTTGGCTATCAGTCTCTGCTGGGCCACTAATAACGATTTAAGCAGTTACACAACACACATTGGAGAGTGTAGGGTGGGACTTGTCTTTTGATTTGCAGAAGGTGGGAGGCTCTGGATGCTGTGATCCAGGGCAAACATATGCTGAAGGACCTTCGGCTCAAAGAGATGGAGCTGGAAGTCAGGCTGCAGACATGTTTGGGGGACTCATAGAACCCTACACTGTGGAAACAAACCCTAGGCCCAACAAGTCCACAGTGACCCTCTGAAGAGCATCCCACCTGGACCCACCCAAACATTCCTGCGGCTAATCCCTGAATTAAGAATGCCCAGTCCACTCTAACCTGCACATCTTTGGACCATGGGAGGAAACCAGAGCATGCAGAGGAAACCCTGCAGACACGGGAGGAGGGTGGAGGAAAATGCAAACTCCACACAGACAGTCACCTAAAGGGTCCCTGGCATTGTGAGGCAGCGGTGCTAAACACTGGGCCACCTACAGTCTTGGACTGAAGGAATCCCCTCTGCAGCGCTCAGCAATCGATTGGCTTCTCCCCAGTCCTGGTGACACTCCAGTCTGTTTGAGGAATGGAATTTGCTTCCACAGGATTGGATACAATGCGGTCATTGTATCTCGGCAGCTTCAATGATCCAATGAAGGGCTCATCTACAGCGAGAACACTAGTCCACATTACACTAAAGCATTAAAGTTCTCTCCACAATCAGAATCCTGGAGCACTCCCATACAGACTGTGTGTAATCAGAGGGCTTCTCACGTCACGTTGATATTTGAAATCAGTTCCTGTAGGCAAATATATCCCCTCCTGAATTCAAATGATGCTGATATTCAGGCCCTGAGTAATTTTCTTGTCTGTGCCTGAACAGCAAATCCTCTTCTGCTAAGGGCAGAAAATAGAATAAAAGAATTCTGACTTTTATGGAACAGCCTTCTCTATCTTTTTCCCGATATCTCTGTCTCCCAATTCCTTACCTTTCAATGGATACTCACCTAAATTCATCCTTCTATCCTCCTGTTTTTGCCCAGCTCCCTTCTGACAGTGCTGACTCTTGGTTCAGTTTCTTAGCCATTTTTTGCCATCCCCAGGATATCACCCACATCTTTATATAGTTTTTAAAACGAAAAAGCAATGGTTTGCTGATGCCAGGATGTAAAGATGACTGTGCTCACAGTGTTCCAGACTCTCTCGTGTCATTCACAAAAATCTGCACTGTGCATGTGCAGAGAAGGGGATGCTGGGAGTGGTGGGATGCATTCATCAACATCCCCTCCCTTCAGACCCAATCATCCCCACAGCACCCGCTGTCCATTTCCCCCTGCCACTCACAGCACCCGCTGTCCATTTCCCCATCACTTTCTCTATCTCCCACAGCACCACGTCCATTTTCTTTCTGTCTGTCTGTCTCCTCCAGCTCTCCATCCATTCTCTGTCCCTATCCTCAGCTTCCTGTCCTTTTTTCTCTCTCTCTCTCTCTCTCTCTCTCTCTCTCTCTCTCTCTCTCTCTCC
>NC_057753.1:10733467-10777345 GCF_004010195.1 Chiloscyllium plagiosum
TCACCCTCTGTTTCCCAGTGTGTTTATCTCTCTCTGCCCTACCCTCTATCCCCTCCATCTCACTATACCCCCAGTCTTTTGCTCCCCCTTCACCCACTGTCCCCTGTCTATTCTCTCTCCCTTCTCTTCCACTGACCCTCTGTTCTTTCTCATGCCTTGTACCCTCTTTGTTTGCTGTGTCAAGCCCTTTGCAGGAGAGAGAGAGAATGGATGGTGCTAACTCTACCTGGGAGATGGGAATGTGTGAGAAATGATTGATCTTTAAAATTGAGAGAGTTAAAATGATATATTCAGAAACATAATTAAAGTCTGAATGCATATTTTTTTAATAGCTGCAGACACCTTTCTGAAACTTGCATTGAAGAATGTGCAGTTAGGCCACAGTTCAGGACAGGCTGTTAAGGGTGAATGGCCTACTTGTAGTCTTGCAAATATGTTTCTGACTATGTAGAAATAGTCATAGAGTTGCACAGCATGAAAACAAACCCTCGGGTCCATGCCAAGCTGATGTCCTAAATTAATCTAGTGACCCATTTGCCAGCAATTTGACCCATATCTCTCTAAACTCTTCTTATTCATATACCCCCATCTAGATGCCTTTCCTCTGGCAGCTCATTCCATACACACACCACCCTCTACGTGAAAAAGTTACCCCTTAGGTCCCTGTTAAATTCACCCTCTCGCCTGAAACCTGGTTTCAGGCGCAGGGCAGGGGAGTCCCTCTGGTTTGGGACTCCCCTGCCCTGCGGAAAAGACGTACAAAAGGAATACAATGTTGAGGTGGGGGGGAAATTGTGGGCTTTTTCCCTTTTATTGGCATTTGGACACTTCAAATCTGTCAATAACACAAGCACCTCCACAAAACACACTGCCGAAGCGCCTCAGCGTCGGCAAAGCACTGTGTATGGCGGGCGACCTACTTTTTATCTCTCCACCCTGCAGGCTCTCTGCCTCTATTCCTGATGAAGGGCTTTTGCCCGAAACGTGGATTTTCCTGCTCCTCGGATGCTGCCTGACCTGCTGTGCTTTTCCAGCACCACTCTAATCCAGCATCTGGTGTCCAGCATCTGCAGTCATTGTTTTTACCTACTTTTGATGGTCCAATGTAGAGCCCTGGAGGACCGGAAGCAACCAAGTCCCCCTGCCAATCAGAGCACCCCACTATCTAAATTCGGCAATTGGACCCATGTTCTTCGAATCTTTAGCTGTTCGTCTCTCTCTCTCTCTCTCTCTCTGTCTGAATGAAGATTGAGCTTCACTCCAGGCTGCAACTTCCTTCCTCTCTCCAACATCTGTGAGTACAACACGCTTTTCTCACCCTCCCCTTTTTCTCATTCTGGGGTTTCATTGTTAACTTGCAGCAACTGAAAGGAAAGGGAATGAATCCAGGGAGCGGACAGACTCTGGAAAAGTTGGTCACGTTTTGTGTATCAATTGGCAAATGCATTACCACAATGTGAAATGATAGCCTTTCCTGTGGGAAAAGAAAAAGCAGAAAGGAGGTGCATTGTTTAAACGGTGATATATTGGGATGTGGAGAAAGTGAGGACTAGAGATCAGAGTCGAAAAATGTGACGCTGGCAAAGCACAGCAGGTCAGGCAGCATCCGAGGAGCAGGAGAGTCGATGTTTCGGGCACGAGCCCTTCAACAGGGATGTGGATGTAAAAATGGGCCTCAGTGTCCTTTTACATCAGTCAGTGCCAGTCGTCAGACAGGTGCAACAAGCAATGAGCAGTAAAGGGGCACATTAGCAAGAGGAATTGAATTCAGAAGTGGGAATATCTTCCTGTAGCTAGTGGGTCATTGAAAATATTCAAGGCTGAGTTCACCTGATTTTTTGAACAACAAATTAGTGGATGGTTATGAGGGAAGGAAAGGTTTTCAGACCAATACAGAACAGTTACAGAATCAAACAGCACAGAAACAGACCCTTCAGTCTGACTAGTCCATGTTGACTATATTCTCAAACTAAACTAGTCCCACCTGCTTGCATTTGGCGCATGTCCCATGTCCCTATGAACCTTTCATATTTATGTACTTATCTAAATGTCTTTTAAATGTTGTAACTGTACCTGCATCCACCACATCCTCTGGACATTCATTCCACACACAAAATAACTCTCTGTGTTAAAATAAAACTGTTGTTCCTCATATCGTTTTAAAATCTTTCTCCTCTCACCTTCAAAATTTGCGACCTTATCTTGAAATCCCCACCCTTGAAAAAGGGCACCTGCCATTCACCTCATCCATACCCCTCATAATTTTACAATCCTCTATAAGATCACCTTTCAACGTCTTATGCCCCAACCTATCTCTCTGGCTGAAGGAATTTCTCTCCTCTCCATTCTTAAAGATCTTTCCTTTACTCTAAGGCTGTGCCCTCTGTTCGTAGTCTCTCCTACCAATGGAAACACCTTCCCAACGTTCACTTTGTCCAGGCTGTTCAGTATTCTATATGTTTCAATTAGATCCCCCCTGAGTGGGGGCCTGTTAATCAGCATGTACCAGACCCTTCAGGGTGAGGTACAGCAGGGATTAGATTCAGCAAAGTGAGAATGGAGGGAGAATGTGTGGGATGGAGATTATCAGCTTTTAGGGAATGAGAGAGGAAAGAAACTTCAATATAAATTTGAATTGATTGGATGCGCTGATGGGCTGAGGAGTGGTAGATGGAGTTTAATTTAGATAAATATGAGGTGTTGCATTTTGATAAGGCAAATCAGGGCAGGACTTACACAGTTAATGTTGTGGGGGAGTTAAGCGGACACTGAACAAAGAGACCTTGTGGTGCTTGTTCATAGTTCCTTGAAAGTGGAGTTATAGGTAGGCAGGATAGTGAAGAAGGCATTTGGTATGTTTGTCTTTATTGGTCAGTGCATTGAGTATTAGAGTTGGGAGGTCATGTTGCCACTGTACAGGACAATGATTAGGCCACTTTTGGAATGCTGTGTTCATTTGTGGTCTTCCTGCTCCAGGAAAGATATTGTGAAATTTTGAAAGAATTTGGAAAAGATTTACAAGGCAGTTGCCAGAGTTGGAGGGTTTGAGCTGCAGGGAGAGGCCGAATAAGCTGGGGTGTTTTCCCTGGAGTGTCAGAGGCTCAATGGTGACCTTATAGAAGTTCATCAGGAGCATCGATAGGGTGAATAGCTGTGGAACAGGATCATAAGATACCAAATTTATGGCAAAAGTGTCATGCAACTGATACTTAAATCTAATTTAAGTTTGTTCAATATATCGTATGTCCACACAGACCGTCGCCCAAAGGTGGAAGCGAACCTGGGTCCCTTACACTGTAAGGCAGCAGTGCTAAACACTGAACCACCGTGCTGCCCAGAACTTTAACATTCTGCTTTGAACTTGTAACTTGTAACTTCTCACTTCTCATGCGGCCTCTGCAGAGGCTCTCTCCTCCTAATATTGTTGGACCACACCTGCTGCAACCTCCCTTTCCCACTTCTCCAGCCCTGAGCACATTGGTTCCCAAATCCTGATCCCCAGACAGACACCGATGCCATCTGGCTTTCTGCTGCTAACTGCAGAGAACGGACACAATACCAGTCACTATTCTGTCTGTTACCACCACCACCCCTTCCCAATGTTGTTCTTACTCCCACCATCCAGCCAGTTAGTTCCTCTCCCTCACAGCCCTCACTCAAATCCCCTTTACCTGCCTGACTCACCCTCGCACCCTCCTGACCCTTCCACTGACCCAATCAGAAGGCTCTGTCAGGAGGGGAATGACTGTCTCCCAGAATAAAGTGTCTGGTTAACTTTTCCCCCTTTCCCCCAACATGTCTGCAGTCAGGCTTCTAGCTGCATTTCTCTGAACAAAGATCCTCCAGCACGTGTTTGACCTGGATCACAGCATGCAGAGCCTCCCACCTTCTGCAAATTAAAAGACACCCTGCCTTCTCCAATGTGCATTGTGTAACTACTTAATCATTTCTAGTGGCCGAGCAAAGGCTGATAGCCTTGGGTTCATGTCACACTACAGGTGATCTCTCTCTGTCTCTCGCGCGCATACCCTCTCAATACACTCACTCTCTCTCAGACACACAAGCACACAACCCTACACTCACACCCAGGCACACACCCTCTCACAGGCTTATACTCCATCTCACACACACACACATACACTTTACAAACATGCACACATGCAAACACACATTCTCTCATGGGCATGAGAGCGTGGATGGCACAGTGGTTAGCACTGCTGCCTCACAGCGCCAGAGACAATTCCCGCTTCAGGCGACTGTCTGTGTAGAGTTTGCACATTCTCCCCGTGTCTGCGTGGGTTTCCTCCGGGTCCTCCGGTTTCCTCCCACAGTCCAAAAATGTGCAGGATAGCTGAATTGGCCATGCTAAGTTGCCCGTAGTGTTAGGTGAAGGGGTAAGTGTAGGGGTCTGGGTGGGTTGCACTTCGGCGGGTCGGTGTGAATTTGTTGGGCCGAAGGGCCTGTTTCCACAATGTAAATGTAACACACACACACACATTTTACCAAACATGCACACATACAAACACACATTCTGTCATGGGCACTCACCTGTGCTGACTCTCTGTGTGTGCTCTGTCCCCAGCTGCACATATAGACAGGTCTGTAGGGTGTATTTGCATTTGCAGATACATTCTATTTTGCTCAAAAAGCAAACAATCTGCAGGCAGTCAATCCATGTCACGTTTTATCAACTCCTACTTTGGAAATACATCACTCTGACTCAGGATTGGCTGACAGACCTCACACATTTCACGTCTGAGCTGAGATGTCACCTAGTTTTATAAAGCCTTAAGTTATCTCGAGAATGTGACTTAAAGTAGTTCTGGGATTTACAGACTAAAAGATGAAATACTTGACAGCAATCCAGGTTTGTTCAATATATCATTTTGGGTGCATGACACTCGAATCTTTTGCTATAAATTCTGTGTCTTATGATCCTGCTCCACAGCTACCTGATGACTATAACCCGGTGTTGTGTGATTTTTAACTTTGTTTCTAGTGAATACAGCCCACACCTCCTCCTACTGCCATTAAACTTTACAATGCCGATGAAATTATGCAGTAGCTGCAGAGATGAACAGTTTAACAGTTTCTAACAATACTAGCTACTCATTCACTGCTCCTTCTGATACGCAACACTGGAAACTTAGTGCTGGAGACTGAAAGGAATGAGCAGCTTTAAAAAAAACTTGGATCTCTCAGTTTTCAATGAGAGCCTGAGTCCGGCAGTAAGTTCAGGTCTCCTTTATTGCAACCCAACTTTGTTACAGCTTCAGATCCCCCCAGCAACATGGCGTATAAAAAGTAGCTTTTTTTTAAAAACAGCTCAAGGTCAAAGTGCACCCCACCACCACCTCCCTTACTCTTGGTCAGCACTATAATTGGATCCTAGGTACAGTCTTAACCTGTAGGGAAGTATTGCCTCAATCAGCAATTTCAACTTATACCCTGTATCCAAGTAAGTTTTTCTCCACTCATTTGCCGGGGGTGGGGAGGTGGGTGCGCAGTCAAGAGTCAACCACACTGCTCTAGGTCTGGAGTCACGTGTAGGCCAGATCGGGTAAAGGATGCGGCTGGGGCGACTGAATGAATCCTTTCCCACAACGGCAGTTTCCATCAGTAGAAAGACATGAGTGAATCAGATGGATTTTCTTTCCCCAAAAATGGTTTCATCATTAGATTCTGGACTCCGGATTTCTGACCAAATTCCAATTCCACCATCTGCTGTGGCAGGATTTGAACCCAGGAGTCCCCAGAACTGGGTTGATAGTCCGGTTAATAATGGCTTCACCCGCTCCTCCCACCTGCGATGGCACATGAACTCGCTGGTGCTTCTGCAGGTGGGAAGAGCAGGTGAAGCCCTTCCCACACGGCGAGCAGGTGTGGACCCACTGGTGGGTTATCAGCTTAGCTGAGTGAGTGAACCCCTTCCTGCACTCGGGTCACCTGAACGGCCTCTCTCCCATGTGGAAGCGCCTCGTGCTTCTACAAGTTGCTGACCTGACTGAAGCCCTTCCCTCGCTCAGGGCAGTGAATGGCCTCTTGACCACATGTACCCATTGGTGCTTCTGCAGGTCATCTATCTGACTGAACCTCTGCCCATACACGGACCAGGTAAACAGCCTCTTCCCATTGTGGACCTGCTAGTGTTTAAGCAGGCCGGAAGAATCGATGAATGCTTTCGCGCTGGTGTGTCAGGAGGTCAGACGCCTAAATGACTCTTCACCCACACTGAGAACCGGAGAATGGCCTCACCTTGGTGTGAATGGGCCGGTGGGTTTCCATCATAATAGAAGGTGAAAAACAGTAGGTATGAGGCTTTTACAACAGTGAATAATGTCAGATATACACCACATGAAGTAGATTAGATTAGATTACTTACAGTGTGGAAACAGGCCCTTCGGCCCAACAAGTCCACACCGACCCGCCGAAGCGCAACCCAGCCATACCCCTACATTTACCCCTTACCTAACACTACGGGCAATTTAGCATGGCCAATTCACCTGACCTGCACATCTTTGGACTGTGGGAGGAAACCGGGGGACCCGGAGGAAACCCACGCAGACACTGGGAGACTATGCAAACTCCACAGTCAGTCGCCTGAGGCGGGAATTGCTGGCGCTGTGAGGCAGCAGTGCTAACCACGGTGCCGCCCAAATATATGTACATTTTATATCAATTTTAAATGCTGCACCGTTCCATGAGAAACTACCCTTTTTAATTATGAACATGAGAAAAGAAGCAATCATTTTCCAAGGTGCAAATTGTATTCGAATAAACATGTCAAACTGAGGGGAAAATGAAATAACCTTTCATTTCTCTGAGGGACAAAGAGCATCTGAGCACCTTTTGCAGAGTCCGCTCCCTCTCTGGATTCCCTCCAGTTGCACAAAAGTGTATGCCTGTGCCCTCGCCCGAGGAGTGGAAAGGGGGAGACATTGCTTTGTCCCCCGATGTTACCCAGATGTTACTCTGAAACTGACAGGTAATCTTCGGCATTGTGACGTCTACAATGGGGGGCGGGGACTTCCTGAAGGAGTCAATAGGAGCCGCGGTGCCGGCCGGTGATGTCCCCGTGTTCCAAATAGCCCTGGCGTCAGCCGCCCGGGGATTGACCCATTGACTCTCTGGAGGACCGGGAGAAGCCTGGTCCTCCTGTCAATCAGAGCTCGCGGAAGTTGGACCATGCGCTTCTGAAGCTGCTGGCGCTTGTCTCTCTCAATGAAGATTGAGTTTCGCCCCAGGCTGCGAATTTCTTCCTCTGGACATCATTTGTGAATACAACACTCTCTTTTCTCATCCCGGTTTCCCTTTTTTTTTCATTCTGGGTTCCATTGTTGGCTTGCAGGAGCTCAAAGGAAATGAATCCAGGGAGAGGGGCAGACTGGAAAGATTGGCTTGGTTTCTCTATTGAAGACAGTGACAGGTTTTGCTTCCTTCACTTGGCAGATTCATTTGTTCTGTTAATGCTCTCAATTAAAGGCTTCCCGAAGAAATGGTTAGCATTTACCAGCACGGCAAATTATAATTAGTTACAGTTATAGAGTCGTAGTCACAAAGTCACGCAGCACAGAAACAGACTTTTCAGTCCATACCGAACATAATCACAAACTAAACCTGTCCTGCCTGCTGCTGGCCCATATCCCTCCAAACCTTTCCTATTCATGTACCTACCCAAACTTATTTTAAATGTTGTAATTGTACCAGTATCTACTACTTCCTCAGCAAGTTAATTCTACATGTGAACCACCCTCTATGTAAACAAATTTGGCCCTCGTCCTTTTTAGATCTCTCTCTTCTCACATTAAAAATGTGCTCCCTAGTCGTGAAATTGCCCATCCTATCTATACCTCTCATTATTTTATGAACTTCTCACCTTGCAACCTCCTACACTCCTACACTCCAGTGAAAAAAGGCCCAATCTATCCAGCCTCTCTTCATACCTTCCTGATAGGTTTCCTCAGAACTCTCTCCAGTTTGATAATATCCTTCCAGTAACTGGGTGACTAGAACTGGATACAGTACTCCAGAAGAGGCCTTACCAATGTCCTGTAGAACCTCGACATAACGTCCCAACTCTGTATACCCAAAGGACTGAATAGTGAAGGCAAGTACGCCAAATGCCTTTTTAAGTACTGTGTGTAATGCAAACTTCAACTTGGACTTTGCTGACGAAAGGCACACTGTTCAACTTCAACTTCTTGTCTTGCTGTGATCAGCTTAGTTGGAAGGTACTAAATGTCAAAAGGGCTGATATTGTGCAAGAGGCATGTTGATAATGTTAGAAACAAAATTCAATAAAATTTAAACGAGACCACCAAAACTGGAAACAAAACAATTTATTCTACGATCTTGCAAGAAAGGACCCCAATTGCAGAGAGCAATTGAAGCGATGATTATTCAAACTACTACACAGTTATACTTTTGAGCTGCATGAGGTCACCTCTCCCGACTCCTGCATTACCCAATCTCTCTTAGTATTTTGCCTCTGCCCATCTATGCTCCACGCCCATTGCCCCCTTCCCCAGGTTGGCAACCTTCCTCTCTGTAAGTGCTGTCGACAGTACATCAAGATCTGGTTTAACATTTTGTATCAATTCTGCTGGTACATTCCATCCTCGGACATTTCATTAACTTGTATCATTTTGTATAACTCAAGCATTTCGGTTATCTCAGCTTTTTGCTGAAAACATAATTTTTAAAAAGAATTATTTGCTATAATAATTACACACCAAAGTTAGTATTTAATTAACCACAATTAGAGATACTCTTCCCTAAATACCTGCAGAGTTAATAGTTCTCTTGCTGTACCCCCTTTCTGTATGCTTATCTGCAAAAACAACACTTTTCCCTATTTCTAACAATAATGATTGGTCTTAAAGTGGATTCTGGTCAACACTTTGCCATCGAGAATATACCAGGGAACAGTGTACAGTATTTCCAAGTTTCACATCATCTGTAAACTTTCCAGTTGTGCACTGGGGTGTAGAAGAATGAGAGGTGACCTTATTTAGACCAATAAAATGCTGAGATGGGGGGGGGAGGAACTTGTCAGGGTAGATTCGGACAAAATGCTTCCTTGTCAGAAAATCTAGAACTTCATGAGCCAGCTTACTAATAAAGGGATCCCATTTTAGGCAGAGATGAAGAATTTATTCTCTTGTTAGTTTCTGCCGTGCTCCCCCACAGGGAAAAATTGAGACAAAACTCTTTGAATGTATTCAAGGCTGAATTGAAGAGAATTTTGAGTGACAAGGGAATGAAAGGTTATGGAGAACAGGCAGGAAATGGAGTTAAGGCCACAGCAGCACAGATATGATCTTCTTGAATTGCAGAGCAATCCTGATGAATGGCAGTGGCAAGAAACTGAACATGTTCTGTGCGTGAGTGGTCCTTCATTGTGGGGAAATGTGGGGACTGCGGGAAGGTATTCAAATTCCTGTCCTTTCTCAAACGCCATCAGTGCAGGCACACCAGGGAGAAACCGTTCACCTGCTCCGTGTGCGGGAAGACGTTCATTCATTTATCCACCCAGGTGACCCACCAGCAAGAGACCGTTCACCTGCTCCGTGTGCGACAAGGGGTTCAGTCAGTCATCTGCCCTGCTGACACACCGGCACATTCACACCAAGCAGAGGCCGTTTTCCTGCTCCATGTGCGGGAAGGCGTTTACCCAGTCATCTGCCCTGCTGACACACCAGCGCATCCACACCAAGGAGAGGCCATTTCTCTGCTCCATGTGTGGGAAGGCGTTTACCCAGTCATCTGCCCTGCTGACGCACCGGCGCATCCACACCAAGGGGAGGCCGTTTTCCTGCTCCATGTGCGGGAAGAGGTTCAATAATTCATCCGCCCTGCGGAGACACCAACGGGTCCACACCGGGGAGAGGCCATTCATCTGCTCTCAGTGCGGGAATGGCTTCACCCGCTCCTCCCATCTGCAGAAACACCAGCGAGTTCACGTGGCATTGTAGGGGGATTGAAGGATCGAAGGCTAAGTGCCATTATTGACTGGACTAGAATCCAGTTCTGGGTGTTAACTCAGAAATTCTCAGACCACAAGTAAGTTACAAAAAAGCACACATTATTAGATTAGATTAGATTACATTACAGTGTGGAAACAGGCCCTTCGGCCCAACAAGTCCACACCGACCCGCCGAAGCGCAACCCACCCATACCCGTACATTTACCCCTTACCTAACACTACGGGCAATTTAGCATGGCCAATTCACCTAACCTGCACATCTTTGGACTATGGGAGGAAACCGGAGCACCCGGAGGAAACCCACGCAGACACGGGGAGAACGTGCAAACTCCACACAGTCAGTCGCCTGAGGCGGGAATTGAACCCGGTTCTCTGGTGCTGTGAGGCAGCAGTGCTAACCACTGTGTCACCGTGCCGCCACCGTGCCACCACCGTGCCGCCCACAATCGCTCACCAGCTTAATTATTGTAATTAAGCTGGTGAGCGATTAATAGTTAATATTCCAGAGTATCAGACATAGATATCCCTGAAAATGCTAATAACATATCTCTAAATCTTAGTAAAGAGACAGCATAATTTATACCCTTGATGTGCGTTATTAACTTATTTTCTCATTCTCACCATATAATGTTCCTTTATTAATTAGGTTTTCATTAGATAATCAAGAAATTTAGTGTTGCTAAGCAAAGCTGCTGACATGTTTTCATTTGCGTCACTGCATGTGAACCAGATAATGAATGCTTTCAGCATTGTTTCCCATAGGTTAAACTAAAGCCATTTATGTGACATTATTTACGTCAGTTATAGATTAATACCTTAGCTACAATCTGTATTGTAGCTATTTTGTTATAGCAACTGTCATGGGAAAAAGAAAACGCTAGCTTTTGCCAAAATTCGTGCATTCCTTAATGCGTTCCCATGGTTGCTGAGCTTGGCCATTTTAAAAGTCAAGTTATTATTTCAAAATGGCAACTTACAAAATGGAGAATCTTAATTATTTCCCCCAATATTTTATCATTCCTTCCTTTTGATCATTTCACGATCAATCAGGCCATTTCTACAGGTTACAACAAATGCATCTTGACATCAGAGACCACAAGTATTTGAATAAGAGAATGCAGATAATTACAGGAAGAATAATAGTGCCAAAATGAGGAAAAAAAGCTCCGATATTTCCAAAGAAGTCCTTAAATGGCCACCATCCTGTGAGACTACCCATCTCCCCATAAGTCATATTTTCAAGTTTCTGAACTTCCAGGATAATGTGCCTTGAGAGATCAGTGATGTTGGAGGATTGGTCAGGAACGTAAGTACAGCATTCCTTTCCTACAATGGCACATGCCCCACCTTCTGTAGCCGATAGAAAGTCCAAGGCAAAATTATTCTGAAGGGCTACTGTTCTGATTGTGACCATTTGTGCATTGATATTAGCCAGGGCATTTGCTGTATTATTGGTGACAATTTCCAGTATTATTCTTCATTTGCTTAATTCAGAGCCCTGAAAATGAAAGCATTATTGGAGGAGAGCCATTCCAATAAATGAGAAGAGAGCAGAGAGGTACCTCTTGGTCCTCAGGAGTGAAGGCAACCTGTCTAAGAGGAACAACATACTCTTTTACATCATCCCCACCAGTCTGGAGGGAGCCATGGATAGGCCTTGAGTCTACAAACAAAATGGATGCCATTATAGGCAGTTAAGCGAGAATATCCATCTTCCCATGCCCTGGAAATAGAGCCCTTCCAAAGGGATCCTTATGTTAAGGACTAAGGATCAATTAAATAGTAAAAAACCAAATTTAGTCAAATTTTGATTAGGTTCAATCGATGGGTTAGTGAGAGAGTATCGACTGGTCCCCATACTACTCCCCGGCGGGAATAACTATGACTCTCTTAGACAAACTTAGTCTTAGTTGCCGACTATGACATTTTCACATATTTTTGGCGCATAGTTTGTGTCGTGCCTCCCCATTGGCCCTGCCAGTAAGCGCAGTCATCCTGGCTACTGGGTGACCAAACGACCAGAAAAAGTATGAGATGGCCGTGGTCCACGCAGACCTGATCTCAAATAAATTATGAGTCTTCCATTATCTATGAAGCAGTCCGGCTGGGAAGCGTCCTGGAAAAACAACCTCCCCGCAGCCTCGTCCGCAACTGCGAGCTGTGATAAGTCATTAAGTTGTGCATGTTTAAAACCCGCAACAAGGTTCAAACCGAGACAAGGACCTTGAGACGATATCTCCTACCTTACATGGAGCTGAGACCGGACACCCCTCTCAGGGAGCCGGCTTGCCTAGTAACAGATGACCCAGATAACGTTGAAGAAGGTACCGTAAGTGCGGCCCACCCTACAGATGAGACAAGCATAACCAGCCAAACCTTCTACAACAGAAGTTATAAAGACTCAATACACGGCACAGACTACAAAACGACTATAAACAAAACCAGTAAGGAAACAACCGAGACAACTGCCTTCATGGAAGGAGTTGTTATCGAGCCAGTATATGACAGAACATCTGTCCTGGAGGTAATTATCCACTACCCCGTCGATGGGCTGTTCCCCACGGTGAGCCTGTTCAAGATTCATTTGACTAAAGTGCACAGAGTAAAGAATGTTCGAACAAAATGTTCACGCTGCGACAAAGCAGGAGAATACCATGCAATCGCCTGCCACTATCCAAAATACAAAGGCAAAAAACAACCCCCAACAGGGGACTTTGCGTGCAGCGCGTGTGACCAACGGTTTTCTACTCAGTCGGGCCTTGGTCAACACGAGAGGCACAGACACCCGATTCTAGGGAACGAGAAACGCCTCAAACCTGCACCCAAAGTCAAGGGCAAACCTGGGAGAAGTGATCGCGTATGGTCACAGGAGGAGGTGGCACTCCTGAGGGAACTAGAAGTGAGATTTGCAGGATGCAAGTTTATAAATAAATCCATCGCCAGCATCCGTAAAACAAAAACCCCGAAATAAATCTCAGATAAACGCAGACTCCTGGCAAACACCCCGACGGAGGTCCCGCCCCTAAACGAGTCCATAGACTTGCCTGAATCAGAGGCAGAGAGTATCCAGGAAAATTCCAACGATCTCAACCTGCGCCAAAGAGCCAGCTGAAGAACACCGGCTTCGATCCCTAAACATAGGGACATAGATGACCAGCTTACACAGGCTGAGGAGCTCTTGAGCGCGAGGAATGACCCGGATCCCCTTGCCCTCGGGATTGGACTAGTGGAAAGTATTACTCACCTGCTAATGAATAGTAGGAAAGGACAGAGCAAACGCAAGAGGCCTCAACAAGATCGGGCCAAAAGAGACAGAAAGACAGGTAGCAATACCGGAGCCAAAATACGGTGGGCAGCATGTAGAGCGCTGTCTAGAGCGACACAGCAGCTCTACAAAACTAACTGGCGCCAACTAGCTCGTGAGATCATGGGGGCACCGACCTCATCCACTTGTCCTCTCTCAAAAGAGGAATTGGAGACTTGTTTCCATGCGAAACTGTCAGCACCAAACCAAAAATTAAACATAAATGTGTATGCCTCATACACTGGTAAAGTTGATGACAGGTCCTTGATGAAACCTATAGAAGTGGAAGAGGTTGAAGCAGCCATCAAGCGGATAGATGAGTGCAGTGCCGCTGGACCAGACGGCCTGAAACTGCAGGACATAAGAACAATCCATGAACAAGAGGAAACTCATCTACCCCACCTCTTCTCCCTATGGAGCACGATAGTCAAGCACGATACCTGATTCACTAAGAAAGAGTCGAACGGTCCTGATTCCTAAGTGCAAGGATAAGGACCGCCTGAAAAGCATTGACAACTGGCGACCAATAACTATTGGTCCAATGCTGCTGCGACTGTTCATGAAAATAATGGCAAAATGCCTTAGTGAAACAGTCAAAATAAACCCCAGGCAAAAGGGGTTCCTTGCGTCCGGGAGTGGCTGCTATGAAAACATTGTCATCCTTGAAAAAATCATTAAGGGAGCAAAACATAATCGCAAGGACCTCGCAGTTGTCTTTGTCAATTTGGCGAAAGCGTTCGACTCAGTTGGGTACAAACTATTGATCAAATCCTTGCAAAGAGTGAACCTCCCCAAAGCCTTTAAGCCTCACCGTAGACCTCTACACTGGCAACACAACAGTGGTGGGAGGGAACAGAAACTTTACCACCCCAGTGAACATTGAGAGGGGCGTAAAACAAGGTGACCCGTTCTCGCCAATACTATTTAACATTGCTTTGGATCCGTTGGTATGCTCTCTGGAGAGGGCCAACTCAGGGGTCACCATGCCCCTGGACGGCAGAAGAGTCGACTTTGGCCTTCACGGATGACATTGCCCTTCTAAGCGACTCACACACCGGAATGGCAAGGAATCTGAAGCTGCTCCAGACATACTGTGACCATACAGGCTTCAGTATTAACATAGCGAAGACGAAGGGATTCCACTTTACATTTAAAAGGAAGACCTTCTTATACAACCACTTCACAAACTGGAAGCTGCAGGATGAATCCATAGCCTACATACCCCCAGGTGACACAACGAAGTACCTGTGTCACCCGTGGGCAGGTGTGGCAGAAAGGGAGTGGGAAGAGAAGCTTAAGTCCTGGGTTAAAGGAGTACAGGCAGCACCACTCCGACCACGACAACGGCTGGAAATCCTGAAAACACGTCATCCCCAGACTGTATTTCCATCTCATCCTATCAGAGGCATCTCAGGCAACCCTCACTAAACTGGACCAAATAATCTGTAACACCACCAAAGAATTCCTACACCTACCACCTCCTACCGCTGACGGAGTCCTGTATACCAGCAACAGGAATGGCAGTCTAGGTGTCCCAAAACTGGAAGTGCAGATTCCATCCGTCATTGTCCGCAAATGCGAGGCACTTGAGATGTCCAGTGATGTGGTCATTCGGGCCTCCTTTCAGTATAAAGGAGAGAGCAACACAGAGACCGTTGCGGGACTGTGAGAGCCCAAGGTCCTTTAAAAAAACTGAAAATTTCCAACCCAGTGGCAAGGAGGAAATGGACCCAATGACCATCATCAAAGACATCATGTCAGCACTCCAGGCGGCAGACGCTGGGCGACAGAAACAGCCCAACAGGTATGCAGGTTGGAGGGAATGGGAATTCGAAAAGTGGCAAAATCTGGAATGTCAAAGGGCAGACATCCAGTACTTTAGAGATGACAAGATCTCTAACTCGTGGACAAAAGCAGCAATACAACAAAAATCCTCTAGGTTCATAAACACCTTGCTCTTGCGGTGAATCTATACGCAACGAGTTACACTATCTAGAGGAAGGCCAAACCAAAATAAACTTTGCCGAAGGTGGGAGACGGCAATCGAGACCATCTCACACATCTCAGGATGCTGTCCATTTGTAAAAAATGCTCGCATAAAACACCATAACAAGATCGCTGACCAGTTGCAAAAACATGTCAGTAAGTACGACTGGACATTGTACGTGGAGCTCAGATTGGTCACAAAAGATGGCTCTCTATGGAAACCCGATCTCATATTTAAAAAAGAGCAGAAGATCGCAGTAGTAGATGTCACAGTGCGGTACAAGAATGACAGTAAAGCATTGGAAACAGCATGGCGGGAAAAAAGTGACAAATATAAACCCCTAAATGCCGAGGTCATGGAATTGACGGGGGGCACGGACCCCAAATACTTTGGCTTCGTGATGGGTCCATGAGGCAAGTGGCTGGGCCTGAATAACTGCCTCATGAAATTCCTCGGCATCGAGAAATTTGAGACATTCGCCCAAAAGACATCAAGACTCACTTTGTCACTGACACTCGAATTATTACAACTCCTCAGTGACAAGTGAGCAAATAACCGCAGACTGTGATACACAATCTTTCACCGAGACAAGGATCGGCTAACCCCCACCAAAAAAATGATTAAAAAATTAAAAAAATGGGGGGGGCGCCGATCCACCAACACCAACATCATTAGGTCGTAGACCCTACTAATTGACAAAAAACACCCGAGCCTCATATAACACCAGTACCACCTGGCCCTTGATCTGTGGTGATGCTGGAGAGTACAAAACATCGAGCGATGTAAAGACTCGGTAAAGGCACTCCTCTGAGTGTTTCAAAATAAGCCTCTGGAGAAATTCCCATCTTTACTAAAGAAAATAGTATTATAAAGGACTACTAGGAAAGGGGGTATATGGGATCTGTTGTAGCCAGATTGGTACCAATCCCTGCATCGGGTCATTTTATGCCCTGCTGACTGCCATTCTTGTACTCCTTTCATTTTATCAGAATCACCAGAAGAGTCCTGGAGTATTAGCCATTCTGCCACCTTGGGCCAGCTAGAGGAGACTGGCCACAGCGGGATACTCCCTGGGAATGGGGGCGGTACATGAGCACATACCCAACAACCAATTACTTTTCCCATCGTTTGGGGCTCCTTTGATAAGCCAAATACAAAAAGGCATGATGATGTATAGATTGTCTTGGGCACCCCCCCCAGGGAAAAATTAGTGTTAGCATGAAAGCCTTTGGCCCCCAAAATAAATCTCCTCAAAGTCACTGGTATCTAACGCATTTTTTCTTAGTCCTTGTCTGTTCCTTCACTGACAGTAAATACAGTCAGTTCGATGAATCCAGCAGAGTTGTCCTTGCACTTTCCCAGCCCTGGGGTTGGTCAGCAACACCTGAAATGGTCCTTTTCACCTTGGCTCCAATTTTCCCTGGTCCCAGTTCTTAATCAGGACAAAATCTCCAGGTTTTACAGCAGGGTAGTCTCTCTAAAATGATAAGCTTGGCACACCTGTGAATATAAACTTTGAAAGGTTTTGGTTAACTTATGCAGATATTTTCCCACTTTTTCACCATTCGTAACGGTATTATCAGTTGTTGGGATGGCTTTGATCCATCTACTAAATACAACTATTATTGCTTGACAATATTTATAACAATGTATTTGACAAAAATCAAGTATTCAACATGTAAAAGGCCCATCAGGCAAGAATTTGCCTTTTTCCAAATGAGACGTGCTTTAGCTTGTTTCTCAGCAGCTTTCTGGAAATCTGGGTGCCGCCAGGTTTGTAACAAAGTACTAACCATTGTTAGTACTTTGCCCAAGTGTGTACAGTTATGCACATCATCAATTAAGATACATAGGAGATAAGAAGGAATGCAAGCTTGTCCTGCATGGGTAACCCACAGCTTTTGAGTATACGAGGCAGCACCCCATTTGAATCTACAGTTTGTGTTCCTCAGCAAGAGTTCCCCCCTGTAATTTTTGTATCTCGCCCAGGTCTGGCATACCCATCCTTATACTGTGTCTAACCAGGTTTTGCTGGGAACCCAATGGGACCAGAAGTTTAGGGTGTAAGGTTGTCTGTTTGACAGCAGCATCTACCCGCTCATTTCCTTTGGAGACCATCAGTTGCACCAGCGTGAGTTGAACATTTGATAACTGCCAGACTTGTTGGACAAAAACAGCATTACTACAGCCTGCCTCGTGGGCATTAAAATCCTCTGTGTTCCCCTAGACTCCGTAATCGTGGGCCACGCCAAAAGCACAACGAGGGTCAGTGTATATATATTTGCAGATTTTTCCCTTTGCTAGGATGCAAGCATGTTGATTCCCGCACCAGTTCCAAGGTAACGAGAAGGACACTTCGCTCTTCAGTGGCCATATCTCCCACAGTTAAAACAAGGGCTTGCCATTTGTGCCTGGGGATTTTGCTGTCTTGTTATCAGTCCCAAAGGTGTCGTACTGGGGCCTGCCTGTCCCCCTTTCCAGGGCCCCCTTGCAAATGGGTTATGTGGTGGCTGTGGCTGGACTGGCATCTGAGGGAGGTTCTGCCTCCAGTGGATATCCTGATCCCAACCAGTTGGGGTTGGCACATGGGGTATATGGATCATGAGGTTGCTAAACATGCTCGGTTTTTACCTGTAACTTGAATCGCGGTTTGGGCTGGTTCTGGCGGTGGAAGGCCACCGCTCACCTCATTAGTGACCGGGAATTTAGTCATAGATTAAACCAAAGCTATTAATGTTTTCTACATCTGGTGTCATTTGCATCAATGCAGATAAAGCCTAAGCTACTATCAGCATTCTATTCATTAGGTTATGGAAACTCTGTCTTGGAAAGGACAGACACAAAATTATACCAAGATTTGTGCATTCTCATGGTCACTGTACTTAGCCATTTTGTAAGGCAAATTATTATGACAAAATGGAAATTCACAAAATGGACGCTTTTAGCTATTACTTCCATCATACTTTATCAGTCATGTATTAAGAAGATCAGAAATAGGAATGCGAATAGGTAATTGACTGTTGAAATGCACTGTCTTTTATCACCATTTATCTGAATTATTTTTCCTGCACTTTTTTTTCATAACTTCACAAGTGCTTATGATTTCAAGTAAACGCATGAAACTATAACCGGGTGTCGTGTGACTTATGACTAAAAAAAAAATTGATTGACGATGTTACTACACATTGTTGGAGCAGGGAGATTGGAATCTGGGCCTCGGCTCAGAGGTAGGGACACGACCACTGTGCCGCAAAAAAACCTCTGTCTGAAATAAGTCCTGTTCTGTTGAATTAACGGGAACACCTTCCTTGCGAACGTGGGTTACGACCACTGTACCCCTAGAGCCCAAGTTTTTTTTTATTTCAAAAATATACTTTATTCATAAAATAATTTGATGGTCTGTACAGTTGGTCATGCCATACTTATGTAAACATGTACATACAGAGATCAGAATTTATCATATTTTCACAGGTCTGTACATTTTTCCATTATATGCCCATATAATTAGCTGAGGCGTCAGCAGAGCCCAAATGACTGCATGGTTCTTCGTTAGGCAGGCAGACTTTACACAGTGGTCTTTCCCCACCGCGCCTTGGCAGCATCTGCCCCAAGCTTCAGCGCATCCCTCAACATGTAGTCCTGGACCTTGGAATGTGCCAGTCTGCAACACTCAGTCGGGGTCAACTCCTTCAGCTGGAAGATCAGCAGGTCTCGGACCACCCAGAGAGCGTCCTTCACCGAGTTGATGATCCTCCAGGCACAGTTGATGTTCGTCTTGGTGTGCGTCCCGGGGAACAGGCCGTAGAGCACGGAGTCCCGCGTCACGGCGCTGCCCGGGACGAACCTCGACAAACACCACTGCATTCCTCTCCAGACTTCCTCTGCATAGGCACATTCCAGAATGAGGTGTGTGACAGTCTCGTCCCCCCCCCGCAGGCTTGTGGTCAAAGGTGTTTTTCTTCATAAACCTCTCCACGAAGGACAGGTGCTACGGAACGGTCCAACTACTCGGAGCGTTCCGCGGCAGCGAGGCCAGGCCCATCCTTCGCAACACCGGGGACAGGTAGAACCTCAGTACGTAGTGACACTTGGTGTTTGCGTACCGGGGATCCACGCACAGCTTGATGCAGCCACACACAAAGGTGGCCATCAGGGTGAGGGTGGCATTGGGTGTATTTTTTCCCCCGTTGCCCAGATCTTTGTACAGCGAGTCCCTTCGGACCCGGTCCGTCTTTGACCTCCATTTGAACTGGAAGATGGCCCGGGTAACTGCAGCGGCACAGGTTCTGGGAATAGGCCAGACCTGTGCAACGTATAACAGCAATGACAGTGCCTCACACCTGATGGCCAGGTTTTTTCCCGCGATGGAGAGCGACCGTAGCTTCCATCTGCCCAGTTTCTGCCTCACTTTGCTGATACACTCCTCCCAAGACTTGGCGCACGCCCCCAGCCCCTCCGAACCAAATACCCAGCACCTTAGGTGGTCGGTCCTGACGGTGAAGGAGATAAAGCTCTAAACAAAAGTAAGAGATGTCCAACTGCATTCAACAAGATATTGTTTTAGTAGATGAGAGAGGTTGTTCACGGGTGTTTTAATCTGCGTCTGATCTCTGAAGCTTCACCTTTCCTGTAACCCTTTTTAATCATAAAACCTTGTAACTTGTAACCATCCTGTTCTTCCAAAATATAAATTATAATTCATGTTCTAGGTGGATTTGCAAAAATGGCAGGTGTCTATTTCCTAATGTGTATTGGGTGTACAGTATTGTAATAACGGCACTTAAATACAGCTGCTATTTCTCTACTTATCTGGATGTTGGCAGTTTCTTTAATTAGATATTGGTTCAGGGGCTTGGTGGTGATGGGGAATCTATCCTTGACTGAGAACAGTGTCACAGAGACAAAGCATTAGACTTTTTAAAACAAAGTTTCATTGAAAACCTCTGTACAAAATTATAAAATTTCAAAACTTTGAAAATATAACATTATAACAACAATAAACCAGCTGCTACACTACTCAGCAAAGCAAATCAAAACCATTCGCATTACAGATAAATAAATAGTGCCGCTCAGCGCAACAAGACCATAGTTCTCGACCTTTGACAGCATTAATTATTACACCAACATTTGTTTGAAATTCTTCCTCTCCGGGCATCAGGTTTAACTAAACCAAACCGTCCCGACTAAACAAAGACCCTAATTAAAATGGCAGACAAAACTGCTTTCAGGTAACTCAGAAAGTGACGCCATAGTTTATAAAGACTTTCCATTTTTCATGTACCATATTTGTGGGAAAGTCCAAAGGAACATGTTCCATAATTAACTTACGCCACCCTGATAGACCCAGGGGTGTTCACAGACACCCAGCATATCAGAATATTCTTCCTCGTACAAAAAGTGAGGATGTTTAGGAATATGAGTTTAGTAACCCCAGGAGGAGAGAGAGACCGGGTCCACCTTATCATTGGTCCCCAAGACCCTAAGTATTGTTCCTGCCACAGTGCTCCAATATATACGAGACTTGTAGGACCACAAGCAATGAGTGAGGGTACTTGTGCTTATTTTACACTTGGGGCACATTGAAGATGCTCCCTCCTTAAATTTCCTGAGATGATCTGGGGCCAGATGAACACCTATGAAGAATCTTTAACTGCATAGTATGTGTCCTATTACAGATCGAAATCTTCCTCTCATTCTCACAAATATCCTCCCATGTTTCCGAAGTGATCTTAACTCCTAACTCTCTATCCCAGACCTGACGTAGTCTCTCAATATCACCCAAGAAACACCCTTCCACCACAGCAGATGATAGAGCACTCACAGAGAGTGTTCTGAGCATGAAGCACCCACTTCTCTGTATCAGATCTATAACACTCAGTCAAAAGCGTAGTCCCTTTTCGAATAAAATCTCTAATGTGAAAGAAATTAAAGTGGTCCCTACTCGATAGTCCATACTTACGAATTACTTGATCAAAAGACATCATCACTTCACCCTCAAACAAATCACCCAAACAAGAAACTCCGCTGTCTGCCCAAAGTTAAAACCTGGGGTTCATTATCCCTTGCCAGAAACCTGGCATGCCATCTATGGGAGTAAGAAAAGAAGTTTTACATATATTACCCTCCATCTGCCTCATTGCCCTCTATGCTTTAACAGTATTAGTAACTATTGGGTTATGGCAATGTTCCGCAACCTTTAAAAATTTTGCCTGAGAGGCCTCAATATCCTCATGTGTCCAATCACTTACAAAAGATAGAAGGGAACCTAATTGATGTCTTCTGATATCTGGGAGATCCATCACCCCCACCCCCCAATCCCTGGAGCAGTTGCAGTTTTGCAAGCTTAATAAGGGGCCACCTATGGCGCCAAATAAAAGAACTAAACCAATAATTCAATTTCCGAAATGTTTGCCTGGGAAAAAGCCAAGGGAGCATCCACAGAGGGTAAAATTCGCAATCAAGAACATTCATTTTGATAAGAGCTACTCTACCTCACCATTATGTTGGAAGGGCCATCTCTGAAAATCTTGAAAGACAGGGGTAATAGAAAGGCCAAAGTAAAGAAAACCTCCCTGTACCCGCTTAAAGGGAAACCTACCCTCAATGTCAGGTATTCACCTAAGGCCCACCCCCCCCAACTTTGAAAAATTTATCTTGTAACCTCTGAGAAAGAGCCAAATGAATTGATGCACTGTATCAAATGGGGTACTGAAACTGTGGGTTCAAGAGAAAAATAAGAACATTATCTGCATATAACGTGATCTTGTGCACCTTTGGTCCCACCACTGGGGCAACTATATTCGGGTCCCTACAATAGCCTCCATCAGCGGCTCAATCACCAATGTGCAAAGTAAAGGTGAAAGGGGACAGCCTTGCTGACTGCTCCTACCAGTGTTAAAATTATTAGACCTTACACCAATGGTGAGAACTACTGCTATAGGATCACTGTAAAGGACCCTTAGCCATCTAGTAAACAGTTCACCCAACCCAAACCGCTTCAGGATATATAAAAGATACAGCCACTCCACCCAGTCAAAAGCCTTCTCTGCATCCGGAAACCACCAACTCTCGAAACGATCGCTGCTGACACATTTGAATCATCAGGTTTAGGTTAGGGTGGATTGGCCATACACAGATTGGGAAATATACTGTAGTGGTTGGGTTTGGGTAGGATGGTCTTTGGAGGGTCAGTATGGACTTGGTGAGCCAAATGGTCTACCCTTTCACTGAGGATTCTATGACACCCCCAAAGGAGCATTTTATCTGCATCTACCCTGTCAAGCCCCTTTCAGAATTCTATTGATTTCAATAAGATCACTTCTGGTTCTTAGTGTCATAGAGTCGCACAGCATGGAACAGACCCTTCGGTCCAACTCATCCATGTTGACCAGTATTTCCAAACTAAACTTGCCTGCGTTTGGCTCATATCCGTCTAAACTTTTCCATTCGTGTACCCATCCAAACGTCTTTTAAGTGTTGTAATTGTACCTGTGTCTACCATTTCCTCTGGATGTTCATTCACTCACAAACCACCCTCTGTGTCAAAATGTTGCCCCTCAGGTCCCTTTTTAATCTCTCTCCTCTAACCTTAAAAAAATGCCTCCTGGTTTTGAACACGAACCCACACTAAGGAAGAGACCTTTGCTATTCACCTTACCTACACCCCTCATGATTTTATAAATCTCTATAAGGTCACCCCTCAACCTCCTGCGCTCCAGTGAAAACGTCCCGGCCTCTCCTTATAACTCAAACCCTCCAGTCCTGGCAACATCCTTAAATTTTTCCAATCCCTCTCTAATAGTATTCTTCCTATAACAGGGTGACCAGAACTGTACTCAGTACTGTAAAAGTGGCCTCATCAACATCCGAGACAACCTCAACATGACGTCCCAACTCCTGTGCTCAGTGGTGTGAACAATGGAAGGCAACTGTGCTAAACGCCTTCTTAACCTCCCTGTGTATTAGTGAACGATGTAATGGGCAGGGTGGGGGGGTTTCTCCAACAAGACCCAGGGCCCTACCATTAACTGTACAAGTCCTACCCTTGTTTATTTTACCAAAATGCAACCCCTCACTTCTATCCATATCTCTCTCATACACACACTCTCTCTCAGACATACACACACATACACGCCCTCTCACAGGCTTATACTCAATTATACTCACACTTTACCAAGTGTGGAGACATGCAAACATGCACACTCGCACACACAAACTCACATGCACACAAGCACACATAAGTCTGTGGTGAATTTGCATTTAGAG
Source organism: Chiloscyllium plagiosum (assembly GCF_004010195.1). Lineage (NCBI taxonomy): Eukaryota > Metazoa > Chordata > Chondrichthyes > Orectolobiformes > Hemiscylliidae > Chiloscyllium > Chiloscyllium plagiosum. The sequence continues at coordinate 10,757,009 of NC_057753.1, forward strand.
TCAGATGTACAGCATGGAAACACATCCTTCAGTCCATCTCATCCAGGCAGACCAGATGTCCTAATCTAATCTAGTCCCATTTGTCAGCGTTTGGCCCATATATCTCTAAACCCTTCCTATTCATCCAGATGTCTTTAAAATGCTGTAATTATAACATTACACGCTCTGCATGAAAAAGTTGCCCCTCCGATTCCTTTTATATCTTTCCCCACTTATCATAAACCTATGCCCTCTTGTTCTGGACTCCCCCACCCAGGAAAAGACTTTTTGTCTATTTATTCTATTCATGTCCCTCGTGATTTTATAAACCTCGAGACGGTGACCCCTGTTTTAAAAAATTCTCAAGGTCAGGTTCGTAGGAGAGTAGTCTGACACAGAACAAATGACCAAGAGGCGAGTCTGCTAGAATATGGGCATTTTATTCCCCGCATCGTCGCCACAACCAGGTCCAAACAACGGGTCTGGCTTATACTCACTCTACATGTTACCAAAACTGGGAGCCGTCAGTTCTCGTAGAGCGGTTGCCAACAACCCACGCTCGGCGGTTAAACGTAACCCCGGAGCAGACTCACCGAACTGGAGACTTTTCCAGCTGATATACTCTTTTCCAGATATAAACATTCATGTGAACAGCAGAGCAAGGCTAAAAAACACATTCCATTCTGGTTACATACAGATAAGAAGATTCACACGGGACTAAGCAACACCTCCATTCCGGTTAGATTCACACATGTATTGGGACATAATTTTTAACCGTTTCACCACATTCCACTGCTTGGAATTTTACACCACAACCCCTCAGCCTATTCAACCTCTCCCTATCTCCCAAATCGTCCAACTCTGGCAACATCCGTGTAAACCTTTTTGAACCCTTTCAAGGTTCACAACTTCCATAGGTGGGAGACCAGAATTGCACACAACAATTCAAAAGTGGCCTTACCAGTGTTCTGTACAGCCACAACATGACCTCCCAACTCCTATAATCAATGCTCTGACCAACAAGGAAAGCATACCAAACGCTGCCCACTCCAAGGTCTCTTTGTTCAGCAATACTCCCTTGGACCTTACCGTTAAGTATATAGGTCCTGCTCGGATTCGTTGTTCCAAAATGCAGTGCCTCGCATTTATTTAAATTAAATTCAATCTGCCACTCCTCAGCCCATTGGCCCATCTGATCAAGATCCTGTTGTATTTTGAGGTAACCTCCTTCGTTGTCCACTACACCTCCAATTTTGGTGTCATCTGTAAACTTACAAAGTGTATCTTCAATGTTCACATCCAAATCATTTTATATAAATGATGAAAAGTAGCAAATCCAGCACTGACTCTTGTGGACACCACTGGTCACAGATCTCCAGTCTGAAAACCAACCCTCCACCACCACCCTCTGTCTTCCACCTTTGAGCCAGAATTTGCAGAATTATATTTGCAGATAGATTCAATTTTGCTCAAAAAGTGTACAATCTACAGGCAGTCAATCCATGTAATATTTTATGAATTCCTACTATGGAAATAGAACCAGCCTGACTCAAAATTGGGATACGGACAGACTCAACTTCACATCTTTAATGCATTGTCTGAGCTAAAATGTCACCTTAAGTTACGTCGAGAATGTGACTTAAAAGAAGTTCCGTAATTTACACATTACTGAACCGAAACCTGCAATCCATTTCAAAAGGTGAAAGACTTAGCAGCAATCTAAGTTTGTTCAATATATCATTTCAGTTACACGACAGCGTAATCTTTTGCTACAAATTCTGTGCCTTATGATCCTACTCCACAGCTACCCGATGAAACAGCAATGCTCTGAAAGCTAATGCTTCCGAATAAACATATCAAAGAACCTGGTATTGTGCGATTTTTAACTTTATCCACCCTAGTCCAACACCGGCTCCTCCACATTGGGCTGTCTTCATGAGAAACACGTCTCCCGCTGCTGCCAGTAAACTTTACAATGCTGATGAAACGATGAACCTGCAGGCCTGAAAAATTTACAATTTCTAACCATACTAGCTACTCATTCACTGCTCCTTTTGATACACGACATTGGAAACTTAGTGCTGGAGGCTGAAAGAAATGAGCAGCTTTAAAACAAAACCCTGTTGGATGTAATAGCTTTCAATGAGTGTTACAGCTTCAGAACTCCCCAGCAACAAGGCATACAAATAGTAGCTTTTTTCTTTAAATAGCTGAAGGTCAAAGTGCACACACTCCTCCCTCCCTCCCCCCCAAAACTTTACTAGCGGTCAGTTCATTTGTCCCTTTGTAATTGGATCCTTTGTAGGAAATATTGCCTCACTCAGCAACTTCAACCCATACACTGTATCCAGATAAGTTTCTCCCTGCTCATTGGCTTTTGGAGGGGTGGGGGGGTGCACTTTGACCTAGAGCTGTTTTGTAAAAAAGCTACTTTTTCTACACCTTGTTGCTGGGGAGTTCTGAAGCTGTAACAAAGTTGGGTCGCAATAAAAGTTACCTGACTCATTAAAAGCTATGAGATCCAACAGGTTTTTGTTTTAAAGCTGCTCATTTCTTTCAGCCTCCAGCACTAAGTTTCCAATGTCATGTATCAGAAGGAGCAGTCAATGAGTAGCTAGTACTGTTAGAAATTGTAAATTTTTCAGGACTGCAGGTTCATCATTTCATCAGCATTGTAAAGTTTACTGGCAGCAACAGCAGACGTGGGCTATATTCACTAGAAACGATGTGGAGGAGCCCATGTTGGACTGGGGTGGATAAAGTTAAAGATCACACAACACCAGGTTATACTCCCAACAGGTTTATTTGAAAGCACTAGCTTTCGGAGCACTGCTCTTTTATCAGATAGCTGTGGAGCAGGATCGTAAGGCACAGAATTTGTAGCAAAAGATTAGTGTCATGCAACTGAAATGATATATTGAACAAACCTAGATTGCTGTTATTGCTAAGTTGCTGAAGTATTGCCTCACTCAGCAGTTTCAACCCATACGCTATATCCAGGTAAGTTTCTCCCTGCTCATTGGCTGGGATGGGGGGGCAATAGCAGTTAAGAATCAACCATACTGCTGTGGGTTTGGAGTCACATGTCAGCCAGACTGGGTAAAGAATGCAGCTGGGACCACTGAGTGAATCAGATGGGGTTTTTATTTTACCCTGACAATGGTTTTATCGTTACATTCTGAACTCTGGATTTCTGACCGAATTCCAGTTCCACCATTTGCCTCGGTGGGGTTTTGAACTCCAGACTCCCCAGAACTAGGTTGATAGTCCGGTCCATAATGGCACTAGATTGACGCTCCTTCAATTCCCCCTGCGATGGCACATGAACTCGCTGGTGCCTCTGCAGGTAGGAGAAGCGGCTGAAGTCATTACCGCACTGACAGCAGGTGAACGGCCTCTCCCCCTTGTGGACCTGCTGGTGCTCCTGCAGATTACCCAGCTGACTGAAGCCCTTCCTGCAGTCGGGGAAGGTGAATGGCCGCTTCCCGGTGTGAACGCGCTGGTGCATTCACAGGATGCCCCCTGACTGAAGTCCTTCCCGCACACTGAGCAGGTGAACGGCCTCTCCCTGTGTGGCCCCGCCAGTGCCTCAGCAGGGCGGATGAATTGCTGAAGGCCTTCCTGCACTAGGGTCAGCTGAAGGGCCTCTCCTCGTTGTGGCCCCACCGTTGGGAAGCCTGGGTAAATCCCTTTCCGCACTCTGAGCAGAAAAACGGCCTCTCCCTGGCGTGGACTCAGCAGGGTGAAGGAATCACTGAAGCCCTTCCCGCATTCTGGGCAGGAGAAGGGCTTTGCCCCTCTGTAACTGCACCGATGAGTCTCCAGGGCAGACAGAGCACAGAAGCCTTTCCCATAGTCGCCACATTTACACGCTTTCGCCACATTTACACGCTTTCTCCACAGAGTGGGATTCCTCAGGTTTCTCCACGGCCAAAGCTTCAGCTGTACACGAGCGCGTGTAAAGCCCCTCCTTGCCATGAATTCATCTTTCCAGGCCATATAACTGTTTCAGGCTCCACACTCAGTGTGCTGCAACATTAGGGTCTTTCATCCAGTCCCACTGATGCTGAAAACGTACTGAAACAAGAACCAAACTCTTTGCTCCTTCTCACAGAATCATAGTCGAAAATCGTTGCGGTCCCGATGGATTGAGTGACTGTCAGATATTGACATGAAAGTGAGGACTGCAGACGCTGGAGAGTCAGGGTCGAAAAGTGCAGCGCTGGAAAAGCAGGTCAGGCAGCACCCGAGGAGCAGGAGAGTCAACGTTTCAGGCATAAACCCTTCATCTGTTAATTTTGAAACTTCCGTCTTCAGATCTTCAAATACTCTGTAAAAAGAGATTACAAAAGTCATCACTGACTGTCAGTCCAAGGTAGAACTTCAGAACAGGCAGTTTTACTTTCTGCGGAACATTATTTTCTTTTGTAATTCCATGAAAATGAAAGCACCACTACACACTCATTCTCTCTCCCTCCCTTCTCACTCTGCTTTAACTAATTCTCCTGAAGGTGCTGATGTGCTGATTCAGGATCTTACAGGGGCGGAAAAGCAAAAGCATCAAGACTGACAATTTTGAATAACTCCACCTGAAAGTTAATATCTTCCATCACATTGTGATACTGCTGACAATGAGCAGGTTTTGGGAAGCAAAAAAAAGTTAAGTAAATTCAGGATGAACCTGCAATGCAGCTTCTTGAGAATCAACCAGACATGAAATGGTTAACCCCCCCGCCCGGGAAGGGACGGAAATGTGAGACATCAAGATAGTGACACCAGAGAGAAATTGAACATACAAACCTGGGAAGCCAGAATCAGAGATATGCAGCTCAGAAACAAACCCTTCCATCCAACTCATCCACGCCAACCAGATAGCCTGACCTAATCTATTCTAATTTGCCAGGACTTGGCCAGTGTCCTCCTAAAGCCTTCCTATTCATATACCCATCCACATGCCTTTTAAATGTCGTAATTGTATCAGCATCCATCACTTCTTCTGGCAGCTCATTTCTTACACGCACCACCGTCTGCAAGAAGAGGTCCCTTTCAAATCTTTCAAACGTGTCTCCCCCCCACCCCACCCCCTCACCCTATACCTATTACCCTCTAGTTCTGGGCTCCCCCATTCCAGGGAAAACATCTTGTGTATTTACCCTATCCATGCCTCTCATGATTTTGTGATTGTCTATAAGGTCATCCCACACCTTCTGACGCGCGAGGAGAAACAGTCCCATCCTGTTCAGCTCAAACCCTAGCAACATCCTTCCGATAGGAGGGCTACCAGAATTGCACACAATATTCCAAAAGTGGGTGAATCAATATCCTGTACAGCCACAACATAACCTCCCAATTCCAATATTCAGAGGATTGGAAAAGTTTTCAAAACACAAAATACAACAGGGAAAGAATTGAGGGATACACTGAACTTTTGAGAGTCAGCTTGGCAGCATCAATGCCTCTGGGAAGGGGAAGGAAGCTGAATGTGCTGGAGTGAATGCAGAGGAAGAAGGGAGGATACAAAACAATTGCAGCCAGCTTGAAGCTGCAATAAGGAATATTGCATGTGCTGTATTTGTACCTGTTGCATTTATCTGTGGCAATCGGGTGCATTTTAAAAATAAAAACAGAAAAGATATCTACCCCTCCCCCTTCCCAATCTCTATCCTTCTGTCCTTCCTCACCCGGGTAATTAAGACACATCCCTTAGTTTACAGTCTGTTCCCTCCCTGGATTCACTCCAGTTGCTACGAGTGAACAGATTTCCTCCTTCCCAGGATGAAAAGTTGCCCAGAGAGATAGAGTTTCACTCTGAAATGCATAGGGCCACTTCCGCGTTGTGATGTCAGCAATGGAAAGGGGGAGGGGGCGAGGCTGACCATGGAACCCGCCCTGTGCCTGCTCCGGACGCCCGGCAGTCTGGCCTGCGCTGCCCTGCAGCAGAACGGGAGGAGAGCACAGTTTGCAAAAATCCCTTCCCTTCATAGAATCCCTCCAATGTGGAAGTAGGCCATTCAGCCCGATGGTTAACCCATCCAGACCCATTCCCCTACTCCTATTGCTCTATGTTTAGCCTTTACTAATGTACCTAACTGGCACAAGCCTGAACACTTATGGGCAATTTAGCATAGCCTCTGCACCCTAGTCTGCACATTTCTGGGCACTATGAGTAATTTAGCACAGCAAATCTACCCTAACCTACACATCCCTGGACACTATGGGACAATTTAGCATGTCCAATTCACCCTAACCTGCACATCTGAGGGAGCAAACTGGAGCACCCGGAGGAAGCACTGTGTTTAATTTTAGCTTCACGTTCACCAAAACTTTCTCCAAGTAAAACACTTTACCCCCCCCCCACAACACTCCATTCCCCCACAGGAAATGCAAAGTGTTCTGAGACTCTGGAACTGAGGGAATGCCACATAGAATCCCTACAGTGTGGAAACAGGCCATTTGGCCCAACAAGTCCCCATCCACACCCATTCGCCTACCCCATTACTATACATTTATCCCTGACTAATGCACCTAGCCTGCATATCCCTCAACATTATGGATAATTTAACACAGCCAGTCTACCCTAGCCTGCACATTTGTGGGAACACATCGGAGCATCTGGACGAAACACACGGAGACACATGGGAGAATGTACAAACTCAGTATATTTGCCTCGAAGCTGGGTCCCTGTCACTGTGAGGCAGCAGTGCTAACAAGTGAGCCACTGTGTTGTCTACGTGTGCTGAAAGAGGTGGCGGTGTGGGGGGGGGATGTGAACTTTGTCGACTGTACCATACAGTGGATTGTTGAGTAGGGTTCAATCTCACAGGGTCCGGGGAGAACTGGCCAACTGGGTACAAAATTTAGGAGTGCATTGCTGCAGATGCTGGAATCAGTTCTGAAAACAAGAAATGCTGGAGATCACAGCAGGTAGGTCACATCCATGCACAGAGAGAGCTGAAAATGTGTTGCTGGAGAAGCGCAGCAGGTCAGGCAGCATCCAGGGAACAGGAGAATCGACGTTTCGGGCATAAGCTTATGACCGAAATGTCGATTCTCCTGTTCCCTGGATGCTGCCTGACCTGCTGCGCTTCTCCAGCAACACATTTTCAGCTCTGATCTCCAGCATCTGCAGACCTCACTTTCTCCTCCATGCAGAGAGAGCTAACATTTCGACTCCAGATACTCTTCATTGTAGAGATTTATAAAGTCATGGGGGGGGGGGGGGCATTGATAAGATGCACGGCAGGGGCCTTTTCCCTGGGCTGAGGGATTTCAAGACAAGGGGACATATTTTTAAGCTGATAGCAGCAAGGTATAAAACAAGGGGCAACATTTTTACACAGAGAGTGGTTCGCGTGTGGAGTGAACTTCCAGAAGAGGTGGTGGATGCAGGTGCAGTCCACAATGTTTAAAAGACATTTGGAGAAGTACATAAATAAGAAATGTTGAGAGCGTTATCGGGCCAAGCGCAGGCAGGTGGGACTAATTTAGTTTGGATCTTGGTCGACATGGACTGAAGGGTCTGTTTCCATGCTGTGCCACTCATGATGGATATAGTGCATGTGGAGAAGATGTTTCCATGAGTATGAGAGACTAGGACCTGAGGACACAGGCTCAGGATGATGGGATGCCCGTTAGAACTGAGATGAGGAGGTGTTTCTTCAGCCAGAGGGTGGTGAATCTCAGCTGCAGAGGGCTGTGGAGGCCAAGTCATTGAGGGCATTTACGACAGATAGGTTTTTGATTAGTAAGGTGATCGAGGGTTACGAGAAAAGGCAGCATAATGGGGTTGAGAAACATACCAGCCATGATGACCTGGTGGAGCGGACGCGATGGGCCAAATGGCTTCATTCTGCTCCTGTATATTATAGCCTTAAAACTGGGCAGATGATTGAAGTGGCTTTCATGAACAATTTCAGAGTCCTGTTGAGGTGTCGTTGGACTTGAAGCATTAACTCTGCTTTCCCTCTACAGATGCTTCCAGTCCTGTTGAGTTTTTCCAGTGATTTCTGTTTTTGTTTCAGATTTCCAGCATCCGCAGTTCTTTGTTTTATTTATCACAGATACTACTCTGCCTCAGGTGAATGAAACTTCATCTCCCTGATCCACAAACTGTACACTTATCCTAGAAATGACCAGTACCTCCCTATCAGAGTAGATCTTTTTGTTACACAATGACTGTTCAATTTTGTGACCAAAATAATTGGATTTTTAATTACTTACACCAAAGATTCTCATTATCTCAGGCAAGAACACAGCTAAATTGTTTCAGACAGCACAAATATGTGATTTGATACAATTTCCATTCCCTACTTTACCAGAATGTTGCTGGGAACGGAGGGTTTGAGTCACATGGAGAAGCTGGGACGTTTTTCCACTGGAGCCTAGGAAGTTGAGAGGTGACTTTATGGATGTTTATAAAATCATGAGGGGTATAGATAAGATGTCTTTTCCCTCGGGTTGACAGGCAGGAGGCTGGAAGAAGTCTACGTTTCATGTGTAAACCTTCTTCAGGACTGGGGCCTTTGATGCTCCATTATTGCAATACCTCCAATGCCTCCACCAACAATTCTCTCCGAATTCTTGGCTCCACCCTCTTGGCTTTGCAGAGGCACATCCATTCCCTCTAGGCAAAAGTGAGGACTGCAGATACTGGAAATCAGAGTCTAGATTAGAGTGGTGCTGGAAAAGCACAGCAGGTCAGGCAGCATCCGAGGAGCAGGAAAATCAACATTTCGGGCAAAAGCCCTTCATCAGGAATGGAGGCAGCGAGCCTCCAGGGTGGAAAAATAAATTGATGGTGGGCGGAAAGGTCTGGGGAAAAGGTAGCAAAGAGTACAATAGATGAATGGGGGTGGGGATGGAGGTGATAGGTCAGAGAGGAGGGTGGAGCGGACAGACGGGAAGGGAGATTGGCAGGGAGGACGGTGCTGAGCTGGAAGTTTGGGACTGGGGTAAGGTGGAGGGAGGAAACATGAGAAAACTGGTGAAGTTCACCAGTTCTTCACCAGTTTCGTCATTTCCCCTCAGACGGGCATCGTTTACCTCAGAAAATACCTTTAAAATACATTTCAAATCAAAGTTGGAACTTTTCAAACAAAAGTTGTGAAGAAAAGGAGACAGTCCCCGGTGGGGTTTATTGTTTATTTGTGTATAATTCCCGGGGCCCGGGAAGGGGGAGGTGACGGTTACGGGGTGAACGAGAAAACAAATTAAAAATGTCGGCGGTGGAGGAGAGAGAGCCGGCGCCCGCGGCTTCTTCGGCGGCGGCCGGAGCCCAGGAGCTCAACAACCCCCCGGAGCTGGAGGAAGGTCCGAGCTCCAAGAAGCGGGGGGTCCGGCTGGAGGCTGGATTTGCTCAAGGCTTGTATCTATTAACTTATTTAAATGGTACCTACTGTATGGGGCTATGGTTTACATTAAAACCGGAGGGTCCTGTCAGAGTGTTTGTTTATATTGAGCAGTTGTAGGTAAAATACACTCCCTGGAGCAGCACCTTCTGTAATGGTGCCACCTTGATTTAAAATATTTTTGGTCAAATTTCATTTCATATTAATCAGACGTGGTATTCACTATGCTATTAATTTGTTTGTTGGTTTATTGTAAGACAATGGTGTAATTTTATTTCTGATGTCAGAGTTTGACATTGAATGTGAATACCAGTAAATTGTGAACATAAATTGAGAACTTGTTACAATACGGGGTAAACTCCCACCTGCTAATTTAAACCTGCATCACAAATGATTTAAACCGTGCTGTAATCGTTTAAAATTCGAGAGGCAAATAACTATCCCCAAAGTCACTATTTAAAGTAAAAATTAACACCTTTAATTTTTTAAGTCTAACTGAGAATAATTAACTAACAACTATTTACAATTCATTTATCTAAACCCATCTTTTACCTTACTCTCAATACTACAATTACTAGTCCAATAAAACCTCCTGTTCTTTCTGAGTAAACTTGACCCACAGAGGCAAATTCTTTGTTGAGATCAGGTATTAACTCCATACCCAGCCCCTCCACAGGCTGTGGACTCTCCTTTAAAGTAAACAAAATTACTGACATCTGTCAGAAGTTCACCAAAAAAGTATAAATAACAAATGTAGGAATACACATGATTACCAACTCTCGTTCTAAGAATGTAAGAGGTTGTGATTCCAAATGTCTCCAAAACATTGTTGGTGACATACATGTTAAAGTGTTGTAAGGCCCGTACCACACTCAGTAGGTCTTTTTCGATTGTGGAGTATTTCCTCAGGTGGATGTTTATCATCTTCGAAAAGTAACCAACTGGCAGTTCAATCCCATCCTCATCTTCCTGTAGGAGTTCAGCTCCAACTGCGATGTCATTAGCGTCGATGGTGACTTTAAAAGGTTTTGAAAAGTTGTAGTTGAAACTGGTTTGGTGGTTAATATTGATTTCAAATGGTGTTATGCCTCCTGGCACTGTTCTGTCCACCAAAACTGTATTCTTCTTCAGCAAATCAGTTAACGGTGCAACTACACTGCTGAAGTTTGGAACAAACTTCCGATAGAATCCGCTGAGTACTAAGAATCGAAGCATCTTTTTTTTCGAGGGTCGTCATGGAAATTCCTCAGTGGCCTTCGTCTGTGCATTCTGTGGGTCAACCTTCTATGAGCAATGTTATGGCCAAAGAATATCACCTCTGCTTTCGTGAATTCAGTTTTATTTAAGTTTATTACCAGTTCTGCTGCTTGTAGTCGTTCAAAGAACTCTGGCATGTGATCTTTCCAGGACTGACTAAAGATCACTACATCGTCCAAATACTCTGTGCAGTTTAACCCAGCCACAACTCTATTCATGAGTTTTTGGAGTGTGGCGGGTGTATTTTTCAATCCAAAGGACATCACTTTAAACTGATGTAGCCCATTTGGGTTCACGAACGCAGAAAACTATTTTGCTATCTCTGATAAAGGTACATTTTAAGAGAGCTAATTTTCCAGGAAATCTGCAGATGTTGGAGGCTTGGCAGTTCTCCCTCAACTGTTCATATTTTCCTGGTCTTATACCCCCAAAGCGTCAGATTGTGTCATTGGTTTTTAATATTGTCAATATACTAGATTTAAACTTGATTGGAGTTTGTGTTTTTCTTGGGGTATAATTTAAACTGATCGGCTAATTCAAATTTGTTTTTGTCTACAGGCAACCAACTACTCCAGCTGCTGGACCAAAAGGCTATATTGTATCGTGTTCAGAACACTTGTCCTATCAGGTAGTTCTGCTAGCTTTTAACTTCCTTAAAGGTACGGCACACTTCTACACCTTTATAACACTTGTGCTTTTTTAAAAAAAAGCAATTCACTGATATTAATGGCATTGTCTCATTTGAGGACGATGATTCAAGCCTGACCAACAAACTGTTTCATGCAGTCACCTAATTTAATTAAAATCTTTTAGAAAATACTTCTGGCAGGCCAAGATTTATACAACCAAAATATGGTAGGTAATCGTGTATTCTTACCTTTGTCACTTTATACTTCTCTGGTGAACCTCTGACAGATGTCAGTAATTTTGTTTACTTTAAAAATAATTAATGCAATGTGGTTGATTTTAATTGTACTTGGTTGGACAAAATAATAGAAAATTTTCATAAATGAATCATTACAACTTGGGTTAAAATGCCTTTTAATGTAGTAAGGCATTTCAAGGCAACATACAGGGATGTTATCAAGCAAAATTTGACATGCGGAGATATTAGGGCAAGAGATGTACCTTTTGAGGAGAGAAGTATTTAGTTAGAGCTTGGTCCCAGATAGCTGATTGCATTACTTCCAGTAGCGGAGCTTTGAAAACCAGTGAAAGACATGAGATCAGATTAGAAGATCAGAGAAATCTGAGAGATGTGGGGATGAAGGATGTTGGAGGTGTGGTAAGAGCAAGCCGACAGAAAGATTTGAAAACAGTAGTGCGTATTTTAAAATTATGATCCAAATCAAAACAGTGATAAAGCAACATCCTCAACAAATAAGAAGTAGGTCCCAATTCAGATTTCCTCCCCTCTTCTCTTTCCCAGTTCTTTTAGAAATAAATGTATTTTTCTTCCACTAGAAAATGGTCTTATACTTTGCGGTGTCTGAAGTGTTATGCCACACCACGTCTTTGCCCACCTTTTAAGAATCCTTTCAATGTGTTTTTCTGACAATGCTGGAGGTGGTCAAAAGCAATCATGTCATTCCTCCTCAATGCCCTGTTTCTCCACCTATGAACCTCTTTGTTATGTTATCTACGTTACAAGCACCCGAGTGAAATTTGGCCATTTTGGTGAACAGGATAAATCTTTATCTCTGGCTCACTGTGTTTGCACTAACTATAATTATTTACCAATGCGCTGCCTTTGTTCCATCAAAAATGGAAGAAATGATCAGTACTTATATTGCACTTGGAATGTAGAAAATCATCCCAAGAATCTTCACATTATTGTGGTTGACTGAAGCCGTAACAGGAGGCATTGCGTCGCAGTTTGATGTGACTGAAAACTTGGCTGGAAAGAATGTAGATTGATGAGAAAAGTCAAAATGACAGATTGTGCCCAGAGACTATCATTCTGGCTTGATTAAGTGGTGACTCTTCAAAAGCACCTTCCAAACCATGACCTCAACAACCAAGAACAGAAAAGTGATTGTACAGTGTTCCAACTGTGAAATATGTCATTGCTTCTTTGTTGTTGACGCAAATCCTGGAATTCGCTCCCGAACATTTATTGCAGACCACATCATATTTGTGAAGCAATTTAAGAGGCAGCTCAGCACCACTTTTTCAAGGACAGTTAGGGAAGAGTTGTTGACATAGTCAATGATATTCACATCTCATGAAATAAGCAAAGAGCCCAAGGTGTTGGAGGCAGTATACTAGGATGGATAGAGGATTGTCTAACTAATGATACAGTAGCGATAAGGATGCCAACTTGTAACTAGTGGTATGCCACAGGGATCAGTGCTGGGTCCAAAATTATTTACATTATGTATACGAATTTCTTGGATAAGTAAAGTGAATGTATTATTGCCAAGATTGCAGAAAAGACAGTTGATGGGAAGGCAGCTGATGAGGATGACATGAAATTGCTGCGGAGGGATATAGACAAGTTAAGCAAATGAGCAAAAACTTGGCAGATGGAATATAATGTGGGAATATGATGTTATGCACTTTGGCAGGAAAAGAAGAGCTGAATATTAAAGGGACAAAGCTGTAGAATAAAGGGATTTGGAAGCCTACATCCATGAATGTCTTCATCCAGGTTCACTGAGTAATAGGTTGGCCTTTAAATAGGTTCACTATAACCTCCAATATTTATACTCTATGTAAGGCACCAGTCAGGTCACAACTGAATAGTGTGAACAGATTTGGGTCCGCTACCCAAGGAAAGATATACTGGCATTGGAGGCAGTCCAGAGAAGGTTGTTGAGGATGATATCAGGTATGGAAAGGATGTCTTATGAGGAGAAGTGAATAGGTTGAGCCTGTGCTTATTTGAAGTTAGGAAAAGTCTTGTCACATACAAGATTTTGAGGAGACTTGACAGGCTGGGTATGGAAAAGTTTACCCTTGTGGCTGAGTCTAGGACCAGAGGGAATAACCTCCAAATAAGGGATTGCAGATTTAGGATAGATCGAAAATTCTCCTGAGGGCAGTAAATCTGTGGAACTTGTTACTGCAGAGGGCTGTTGAGCCTGGGTTGTTCAGTGCATTCAAGGCTGAGATAGATTTTTTTTAATCAGTAAGGGAATTGAGGATTATGGGGAAACGCCAGGAAAATAAAAAAGATGTTTATCAAAACAGTCGTGATCTGGGTAAATGGCAGAGTCAACTCAATGGATTGAATAGTAATTAATAAAGGAGAAAAGGATATAGCTGTCAACTCCAGGCCAGTCAATGTTGGGAAACTTAAAGATTGTAGGGAGTTGGTGGCATTTTGGCATTGTCACTGGATTTAACATCTGAAGTTTTAAATTGATGCTGCTATGGCAAATTGAAATTAGTTAATATGTCTGGATTATAAAGCTTATTGCTGCTTTGGTGATCTTATTAATTGTCATAAGTACCTATCTTTTCACTGATAACCTTGTGAGGGAAAGAAATCTTTAGTCCTTCCCCAGCTTGGCGAATGCATCGCTCCTGATCCACAGTACTGTGATTGAGTCTTAGCTGCCTTATAAAATGGCACTTAGTTTTTCTGGGAGACAAAGTGCCACATCCTATGAATGAATAAAGGAAAATATTCAGGATAAAATTGTCACTGAGGGGAAGATTGTGGTCTAGCGATACTGGTTGAGTAACCCAGAGATCTAGGTCTTTCGAGAACAAAACTTCAAATCCTAGCATGGCTGCGAGTGGAATTTATGTTCAACTAATAAAAAGATCTGGAAATGAGAGTTTGTCTCAGTACTGACAACCAGGAAACTATTATTGATTAAAACAATGAATTGCAGATCAGAAACTAAAGACAAAATTGCTGAAGAAATGCAGCAGGTCAGACTGCATCTGTGGAGAGCAAACAGTTAATGCTTTGAGTCCAGCCAAGCTTTGAAGGGCCACTGGACTCGAAACATTAACATTGTAGTTTCTTAATAGATGCTGCGGAACTGTTGCGTTTCTCCAACCTTTATTATTGATTGTTGCAAAACTCTTTTTAGGGAGGGAAATCTACCATTCATCAACCTTGCGCACACACCATGTGACCCCAGACCTTGGTTGACTCTCAACAGCCTTCTAGCATGTAGTCAATTACTTGGTCCAAGGGCCATGAGGGATGGTGAGCAAATGTTGGACATGCTAGCAACAATCACATCCCACAGAATATATTTTTATTAACTGAATAGGTTAATGAAGGACAGCCAAAACAAATTGCTATGGAAAAGTCACGCCCAACTAACTTGATTTCCTTATAATATGATGGGTGTAAATATTCTTTTTTAAATCCTCTTCAGAGAGGACATTGGTTACACCGCTGTTGGAATACTGCATGCAATTCTGAGCTCTGTGCTATCGGAAAGATGTTGTGAAACTTGAAAGAGTTCAGAAAAGATTTACAAGGACAATATCACGGTTGGAGAGTTTGAGCAATAGGGAGAGGCTGAACAAATTGCAGCTATTTTCCCTGGAACTTTGGAGGCTGAGGGGTGACTTTATAGATGTTTATAAAATCATGAGGGGGATGGGTAGGGTAAATAGGAAAGGCCCTTTCCCAGTGGTGGGGAGTCCAAAACTAGAGTGCATAGGTTTAAGGTTAATGGCAAATGGAGTTTAAAATAGATAAGTGTGAACTCCTTCAGTTTGGATAATCAATTAAAGGTAGCAGTTTCACGGTGAGGGGTAGGACCTTAAGGAGTGTAATAGAATGGAAGGATCTTAGAGTTCAGGTTTACAGTTCACTGAAAATGGAATCTTTGTTGAAATCTTTTGGTACACTGGCCTTCTTCAGTCAGGGCATTGAGTAAAGAAGTTGGGAAGTTATGTTGCAGTTATGCAGGAGGTTGGTGAGGCTGCACTTGGAGTATGAAATAGATTCAGCGCTATATTGAAGGCAGAAAAGAATAACAAAAGTATACTATTAGAGAGCCATAAAATATGTATCTAGATAAGATAGCGAATAAGAGTCAAGATTAGCACCAAATAATGTTATACCTATGAGCACCAAATCTGTTTTGTATGCACTATTTCAAACCAAGAAATCTCGGGGTGCAGGTTCATAGCTCCTAGAAAGTGGAGTCACGGATAGGCAGGGCCTTGAAGAAGGCGTTCAGCATGCTTACTTTTATCAGAGCATTGAGTACAGGAGTTAGGTCTCTTGTTGCAGCTGTCACATATGCCACACAAGGCCTGACCCTGCCTCCTCTGACTGACTGTCCCTTTGATTATCAGTTGGAAGACACCCCTTTAATTGTGAAGGTCAGGAAAGATGCCATCCTTCAACAAAAATGTTCTGTGCTCAAAGATGTTTGGACAGAGGAAGGAAGTTGCAGTATGGGGTGAAGCTCAACCTACATAGAGAGAGAGAGAGAGAGAGAGAGAGGAGCAGTAGCAGTTTCTGAAACTCATGGTTCAACTTCAGCATTCAGACAATAGGGGGACTCTGATTGGGAGGACCAGGCTCCCCATCCCTGGACACAGCACCCCATTGACCGGGAGATTTATGCGTCACTGTCCAATGTGAGACGGCCAGCCTGGAAATGTGGGAACATCACCACCGACCACCGTGGATCCGAATGGCTACCTAAAACATGCCCTCTGGGCAAAATCTGGGAGCGAAGCAATGTCTCCCCCCCTTTCCATTCCCATCCTGAGAGGGAGGGCGAATAGGGGGGTGGCGGGGCGGGGGGTGGGGTAGCACTGTTCATTTATAGCAACTGGAGGCAGAGAATGTGAATCCAAGCATGGGGCAGACTCTGCAAAGGTCAGTTTCAGTAGGTGACTTCTGGAATATTGTGCGCATCTCTGGTGTCCTTCTACAGGAAGAATGTTGTGAAACTTGAAAGGACTCAGAAAAGATTCACTTAGATGTTAGAACCACAGGGAGAGGCAGAATAGACTGGGGCTGTTTTCTCTGAGGCGCATGGCTAGGGTAAATAGACAAAGACTTTTCCCTGGGGTGGGGGATTCCAGAACTAAGGGCATAGGTTTAGAGTGAGAGGGGAAAAATCTAAAAGGGACCTTGCAGTCAACCTTTTCACAGGGAAAGTGGTGGAGGCTGGTACAATTTAAAAGGCATCTGGCTGTGTTTATGAATAGGAAGGGTTTATAGGGATATGGGCCAAGTGCTGGCAAATGGGACTAGATTAATTATGGACATCTGGTCAGCATGCACAAGTTGGACTGAAGAGTCTCTTTCCGTGTTGTACAACTCTATGACTGGCAAAAAAGCATTGCGTTAATCGCATCATTTATGCAACAGAAAATTTTGACAGGGTAAAGATTTGCCTCTTGTCATTGATCATGAATCATAGTGTAGTATTGGATGTATTTCCAGTAATAGTCAGTGTGACACTGAAGGTGTCCAAAAAGGCGGCTTCCTTTACAAAGTTCACACTTGAAAGTTAGATTCCCAGAAGACTCAAATTTAAGAGAACCGTGCGTTAATATAAGACAGAGATAAGTCTGGGTTATATGTTACATATTTGATGGAATGTTTGTAGTTCTATAAACCTGATTTGCAGTTATATTGCACCGCAGCATATTGTAGATCTTCAGTAAGGTCGTCAATATCGTGTGATAGATGTCCGTTCAGCAACTGAAGTCCTTGTGAAATCTTCATGGAGCATGCAGTCCACCCTATTACCCTGCTGGTTTACAGTTCCCGCCTCAGGCGACTGACTGTGTGGAGTTTGCACATTCTCCCCGTGTCTGCGTGGGTTTCCTCCGGGTGCTCCGGTTTTCTCCCATAGTCACAAAGATGTGCAGGTTAGGTGAATTGGCCATGCTAAATTGCCCATAGTGTTAGGTTAGGGGTATGGGTGGGTTGCGCTTCGGCGGGTCGGTGTTGACTTGTTGGGCCGAAGGGCCTGTTTCCACACTGTAAGTAATCTAGATCTACACAAAGATCTTGGGGATTAAGAGGGGAAAGAATGTTCCACAGAAACTAGAATTGTGTGTTTGGATTTTCTGTCATAGGCTGACAGTGATGACCTTTTTAATCTCTTTTCAACAGGAATATTACAAGAGATGAAGTTGGAGTCAGAAATCTCAGACTTAACGTCATGTCAAAGTCTGGCAGTCATTTCACTCACCACAGACGTGGATATTGATGGCCTTGAACCGAGGAGAAGCTTTGTCTGCTTCATTAGGTTTTAAACTTCAGTGTGACTGGAAAAATCACAGAATCCCACACACCAGAGTTCAGGCTTTACAGACTGAATGAGTGTGTTCCAATTATCAGAGGGTTCACCAATAACACCATAAACATGCTGTAAGCATGAGCCAGTTTTCAACTGATCGTTGAACCCAGAGAGACGTGAACACTCGCACCATGAAGAAACTGTGGAAATGCGGGAACGGTTTCCCATCTGCGCTGGAGATTCATCGGCGTTTGCACAACGGGCAGCGGCCGTTCACGAGCACTCATTCGGGAAAGGCTTCATTCAGTCACATCACCACCTATACCAGCAGCAGGTTCACACTGGGGAGAAACCGTTCATCTGCCTCGTGTGTGGGCAGGGCTTCACTCAGTCACAGCACCTGCTGTTGCACCAGCGGATCCACACTGGGGAGAAGCCGTTCTCCTGCTCTGTCTGTGGGAAGGGCTTCACTTGGTTGTACCACCTGCTGCTCCACCTTCGTGTCCACGCTAGGGAGAAGCCATTCACCTGCTCAGTGTGTGGCAACGGCTTCTGCAATTCCTCCACCCTCTGCAAACACCAGCGCATCCACACCAAGGAGCAGCTATTCACCTGCTGCGTGCGGAAAGGGCTTTACCCCGTTGTGCAACTTGTGGAGACACCAGCAACTTCACAAGATGGTGCAGGGGGAGTTACTGCTGTTACTGCCGCTGAGAGTCACACCTTGAACCCTGTTTTATGGATGAAGTGGGAGGGTCAGGTGGGATCCTTTTCTGCCAGCTTGGCCGCTCTCTCACCCACTTTATTTCTCGAGGGAGCCGGGACTGCACCTTCCGTATGGAAACGTTCCGCAAAAGCAGATGAAAGACATTTTTTATCTTGGATAGACCATAATATTTGTCTATCACCCTCACCTTGACCTCTTTCCACCTAATCACATTTCCGACGCCCCTCCCCCAAGTCCCTCCTCCCTGCCTTTTATCTTAGCCTGCTGGACAAACGTTCCTCATTCCCGAAGAAGGGCTAATGCCCGAAATGTCGATTCTCCTGTTCCCTAGATGCTGCCTGACCTGCTGCGCTTTTCCAGCAACACATTTCCATCTCTGATCTCCAGCATCTGCAGACCTCACTTTCTCCTCCATAATATTTGTCCAACCACTGCAGATAGATCTGAAATAGGTACATTTGTCTCTGTCCCATTCAGTCTCCAGCACAAGACCAGGCTGGTTGGTTCACACTGTCACCATCCCCATCCCCACCCCCTCCCCCAGAACCCGGAGGGGATCATCACCCCTGCTAAGGACTCCACTCCCAATTCCCCCTACCAACACTCCCACTCCAGTGACAGGCTCTGCCCCCACTCCCAGCTCCACACCTATACCAGGTCCGAGCTCCCAGCCCTGCCGAGTTTTCACCATCACCCCCCAAAACCTCACCCTCACCTGAGGACAAATGATCAGTCCTCAACAAAGGCCTTACCTTCATCCCCCTCTGTCCACGCATCAACAAATTCAATACGTGTCGTGACATCGAACACTTCTTCCACCTCTGGGCTTACCTTTTCAATCAGGACTCCTGCCCACCTGCCAAGGATCCCTTCACCTGGCTCCATCACACTCCATCCACCTGGACACCCCATGCTGGCCTATTACCCACTCTCGATCCCTTCATTTCCAACTGCTGCTGAGACATTAACCGCCTAAATCTGTCTACCCACCCTTCCCCACTCCAACCTCTCACCCTCACAATGTGCAGCCCTCCACTCCATCTGTTCTAATCTCACCATCAGACCAGCAGGGGGTGCAGTGGTATTTTGGCGCACTGACCTCTACACCACAAAGTGCCAACTCGAAGACACCACCTTCTACTGCCCCCTCGACCATGACCTCACCTCCTATGACCAAACCATCATCTCCAAAACCATACACAACCTCATCACCTCAGGAGATCTCCCACCCATAGCTTCCAACCTCATAGTTCAGGAACCCCACACCGCCTGATTCTACCTCCTTCCCAAGATCCACAAGCCTGACCACCCTGGCCAACCCATTGCTCCTGCCCTACTGAATTCCAGTCGAACTGGTCCTCACCCTGAACAACTTTTCTTTCCAATCCTCCCACTTTCTCCAAACAAAAGGAGTAGCCATGGGCACCCGCATGGGCCCCAGCTATGCCTGCCTCTTCGTAGGGTATGTGGAACAATCCATCTTCCGCAACTATACTGGTTCCACCCCCCATCTTTTCCTTCGCTACATTGATGACTGTATCGGCGCTACCTCGTGCTCCCACGAGGAGGTTGAACAGTTCATCCACTACACTAACACCTTCCACCCCGACCTCAAATTCACCTGGACAGTCTCGGACTCCTCCCTCCCCTTCCTAGACCTTTCTGTTTCTATCTCAGGCAACCGAATCAACACGGACATCTACTACAAACCAACCGACTCCCACAGCTACCTAGACTACACCTCCTCCCACCCTGCCCCCTGTAAAAACGCCATCCCATTCTCCCAATTCCTTCGTCTCCGCCGCATCTGCTCCCAGGAGGACCAGTTCAAAATACATACAAC
>NC_057753.1:10777724-10778601 GCF_004010195.1 Chiloscyllium plagiosum
GCCAACAATGTTGGCATCACGAACCTGTTAGCTGTAGTAACTGGTTGAAACTTTATTGCTGGAACTGCACAGCAGGTCAGGCAGCATCTAGGGAACAGAAGATTCGACGTTTCGGGCACATGCCCTTCTTCAGGAATGAGCAGAGAGTGTTCAGCAGGAGAAGATAAAAGGTAGGGAGGAGGGACTTGGAGGAGGGGAGTTGGAAGTGGAGGAGATGCGGTGGAGGGCACCGTCGACCACGTCGCCTTCCTGACCTGCAGTCTTCTTGTTGACCTCTCCGCCTCCATCCTACTCCGACCTATCACCCTCACCTTGACCTCTTTCCACCTATCACATTTCCAACGCCCCTCCTCCAAGTCCCTCCTCCCTACCTTTTATCTTCTCCTGCTGAACACTCTCTGCTCATTCCTGAAGAAGGGCCTGTGCCCGAAACGTCGAATCTCCTGTTCCCTGGATGCTGCCTGACCTGCTGTGCTGTTCCAGCAATAAAGTTTCAACACTGAATTCATCTCCACCTATCTCGATACTGTCCTCTCCTTCCGAGTCCAGGAACTCCCCACATACGTTCGAGACACAACCCACACCCTCCACCTCCTCCAAGACATCCATTTCTCCAGACCCCAGTGCCTCATCTTCACCATGGTCATCCAATCCCTCTACACCTCCATCCACTATGACCAGGGCCTCCAAGCCCTCCATTTTTTCCTCTCCTGACATCTTCACCAGTCCCCTTCCACTGACACACTCATTAGTTTGGCTGAACTGGTCCTCACCCTTCTCCTTAGAATCCTCCCACTTCCTCCAAACAATAGGGGTAGCCTTGGGCTCCAGCTATGCCTGTGTCTTTGTTGCCTGTGTAGAACAATCCATCTTCTGT
>NC_057753.1:10779101-10811803 GCF_004010195.1 Chiloscyllium plagiosum
AAAAAATTGTAAAATTCCCCTCAAGAAACGCCCTCTAAGGATGTTGTGCAACTTGAAAGGCTTCAGAAACGATTTGTCACAATGTTGCTAGGATTGAGCTATCAGGAGAGGCTTGAATAGGCTGGGGCTGTTTGCCCTGGAACACCAGAGGCTGAGGATTGACCTTATGGGGGTTTATAATATCATAAAAGGCAAGGGTAAATAGATAAGGTCGATAAGGGGTGGGGGACTCCAGAATGAGAGGGCATCAGTTTCAGATGAGAGGGGAAAGATTTAAAAAGAGAGAGGGGTCAGTGTCCTACAAACTGTAACCCACTCCTCCCACAGCAATCATTTTTCAATATACACGTGGCTAAGGCAGTAGAATCATATAATCCCTGGAGGCCATTCACCCCATCGAATTCACACCAACCTTCCAAATAGCATCCAACCCAAACCCTACCCTACAGGCCTGCAGTTCCCCATGGCTAACCCACCGTAAGCTACACATTTCTAAACACTTAAGCACAGCCGATCCATCCTAAACTGCAGACCTTTGGATTGTGGGAGGAAACCAGAGCACCCAGAGGTAACCCACGAGACACAAGGAAGAGAACATGCCAAAGACGTCACTCAAGGGCGAAATCGAATCCAGGTCCCTGGCACGGAGGCAGCTCCTCCCACTGCAGCCCTCTCTCAGATCCCCTTTACCTTCACATTCACACCCTACTGTCCACTGACACAATCAGAACACTCTGTCAGGAGGGGAATGACCATCTCCCAGAATAGAGTGTCCGGTTAACTTTCCCCCTTTCCCACACAATGTGTCTGCAGCCTGGTTTCCAGATTCATTTCTCTAAGCCGCAGGTCCTCCAGCATGTGTTTCCCATTGATGACAGAATCCAGAGTCTCCCACTTTCAGCAAATTGAAAGACAATCCCACCCTACACACTCCAATGTGTGTTGTGTCACGGTTTAATCGTTTCTCGTAGCTGAGCAGACGCTTCATAGCCAAGATCGAAACCCACGAGGATGGCCTCAACTAGGACCCCACTGTACTGTGTGTGTTTTTTTTTTCCTCACTCTCTCACTCTCTCACACACACACTTGTGCATATTTGGCAAACACTTTACCAAATATGCACACAGGCAAACACACTCTCATTCATGCACACACAATATATACAAGTGTATGGGGTGAATTTGCATTTGCAAAATATTTGCAGACACATTCGATTTTGCTCAAAAAAAATGCACAATCTGCAGGCAGTCATAATATCATAGTGATACATAGCACGGAAACAGACCCTTTGGCGCAATTTGTCCATGCCAATCCATCTAACATTTTATAAATTCCAACTTTGGAAATAGAACCAGTCTGACTCAAAATTGGAATACATTCAGACTCTAACCTCACACCTTTCATGCATTGTCTGAGCTGAGAAGTCACTGGTTTTTATAAAATGTTAAATTATCTCAAACATGTGACCTAAAAATAGTACTGGGTTTACATATTAATGAACCAAAACCTGCAAACCACTCTAAAAGATGAAAGATTTAACAGCAATCTATTTGCTCAATATATCATTTCTGTTACATGACACTGATCTTTTGCTACAAATTCTGTATCTTATGATCCTGCTCCACAGCTACCCGATGAAGGAGCAGCGCGCGGAAGGCTAGTGCTTACAAATAAACGTGTTGGACGATAACCTGGTGGTGAGAGATTTTTAAACTTTGTCCACCCAAGTCCAACACCAGCTCCTCCACATCATTTCTAGTGAACACAGCCCACAGGTGTTGCCAGTAAACTTTACAATGCTGATGAAACGATGGAGTACCTGCACTCCTGAAAAATTTAAAATTTCTAACGATACTAGCTACTCTTTCACTGCTCCTTCTGAAACTACATTGGAAACTTTGCGCTGGAGGCTGAAAGAAATTAGCAGCTTTAAAAGAAAAACCTGTTGGATCCCTCAGCTTTCAATGAGAGTCTGAGTCAGCTCAGGTAACCTTTTTGCGACCCAACTTTTGTTACAGTTCTCCCCAGCAAAAAGGCAGACAAAAAGTAGCTTTTTCTTAAAACAGCTCAAGCTCAAAGCACATACACTCCCCCCCCCCCCACCACCACCACCCAGCTGGGAATTTGTGTTGCAGACGTTTCGTTCCCTGTCTAGGTGACATCCTCAGTGCTTGGGATGCATTTATAGTGGAGAAAACATCACAGAAGCGCTTCACAGGAGGCTCCCAAGCACTGGGGGATGTCACCTAGACAGGGGACGAAACATCTGCAACACAAATTCCCAGCTCGGCGAACATAACCACAACAACGAGCACCCGAGCTATTAATCTTCTCACAAACTTTGAACCCCCACCCACTTTAGTATTGGTCAGGACTGAGCTGTCCCTATGTAACTGGATCCTTGGTACCTTAACCTGTACGGAGAATTGCCTCACTCAGCAATATCAACGCACACACCTGTATCCAAGTAAGTTTCTCCCCACTATTTGCCAGGGCAGGGGGTGGGAGATGTGTGCAGTCAAGAGTCAACCACACATCTGTGGGTCTGAAGTCACGTGTAAAGGATGCATCTGGGACAACCGAGTGAATCCTTTCCCGCAACAGCAGTTTCCTTCCCTAAAAAGTACAAGTGAATCAGATGGGGCTTTTTCCTCCTGAAAATGGCTTCATCATTAGATTCTGAGCTCCAGATTTCAGACCGAATTCCAATTCCACCATCGGCCGTGGCAAGATGCGAACCCAGGATCCCCAGAACAGGGTTGATAGTCCAGTCAATAATGACACTGGGCCATTGCTCCTTCAATCCTCCTGCGATGGCACATGAACTCGCTGGTGCCTCCGCAGGTGGGAGGAGCGGGTGAATCCCTTCCTGCACTGAGAGCAGGTGAACGGCCTCTCCCCAGTGTGTACTCGCTGGTGGGTCTGCAGGCCAGAAGAATCGATGAATCCCTTCCCACACTGAGAGCAGGTGAATGGCCTCTCCCCAGTGTGGACCCGCTGGTGGGTCAGCAGGGTGGAAGACTTGATGAATCCCTTCCCACACTGAGAGCAGGTGAAGGGTCGCTCCCCCGTGTGGACCCGCTGGTGGGTCAGCAAGGTGGAAGAATTGATGAATCCCTTCCCACACTGAGAACAGGTAAATGGCCTCTCTCCGGTGTGGACCCGTTGGTGGGTCAGGAGTGCAGCTGACTGAGCGAACCCCTTCCCACAAATTGAGCAGGTGAACAGCTTCTCTCCTGTGTGGACCCGCTGGTGCGTCTGCAGGTTGCCCATCTGACTAAATCCCTGCCCACATACTGAGCATGTGAACGGCTTCTCACCAGTGTGGATCCGCTGGTGAGTCAGCAGTGTAGATGACTGAGTGAATCCCTTCCCGCACACAGGGCAGGTGAATGGCCTCTCCCCGGTGTGTACCCGCTTATGGGTCAGCAGTCTGGATGACTGAGCAAACCCCTTCCCGCACATGGGGCACGTGAATGGCTTCTCTCCAGTATGGACCCGCTGATGCGTCTGCAGGTTGCCCATCTGACTGAATCCTTTCCCACATGTGGAGCAAGTGAATGGTCTCTCCCCGGTGTGTATGCGCTGGTGTCTCACGAGGTGGGACGCTTCAGTGAATCTGTGCCCACACTGAGAGCAGGTGAACGGCCTCTCCCCGGTGTGAACACGCCTGTGGTTTTCCAACGCCGATGGGGAAGAGAATCCCTTCCCACAGTCCCCACATTTCCACGGTTTCCCCATTGGGAGAGGGAGCTTTCCTTGCGTTGCTCGGGGTTGAAAATACAAACAGAACAAGTATGCAGTCTCTCCCCACCGTGAGGGGTGAGATTTTGATCCCCCCCAAACTGAGAAAATGGCGTGAAGCACTTTTTAGTGCACTGAATCTCCCTCACTCGGGTGTCTCAATATTCACAGTGTCCAAAATCTCTCAAGCAAACATTTTTTCTCGATTTGAATGATTGCTGATGTTCAAGTCCCAATGAATCGAGTGACTCCATCAGAAATCGATGTATCATTTGCTTTCAGATTTCTTTCTGCATGTCTTCCTGCAAAAAAAATTCACAAAATAAGAGATCACGGTCAGTACTGTTAAATGAACATAACGTGGTTGACAATTCCTGTAGATTGCCAGATGATTGCATACTATCCAGGACACAGAGACCTAAAAACCCTCTTGCAATCAGATAGCCTTCTGTGTGTACGGAGGAAAACTTCATTTAGGTGACAATGACCTGGAACAAGTTGCCTACAAAGGTGCTGGAAATGGAGCTGAATCAAGGACATGACAATGAAATGTCAAGGCTACTTGAGAAAGGAAAGCCAGTAAAGTTGCTGAATGATTTCCTTCTGTCCTATTAAGTAAGGAAGATGACAAGAAATACAGGACATAAGTCCATTATTACATTAGAAGGTGAAGGATAATTTTATATCAATGTGCCAATCCCTTCAATGCTGCTTGGTTCCATGAGAAACTACCCTTTTAATTGTGAACATGAGGAAACAAGCAATCCTTTACGAGTCTGCAAACTGTATGCGTGCCAAACTGTGGGAATACATAAGGAAAATACCTTTAAGATGGTCAAGAGAGCATCTGAGCACCTTTGCAGAGTCTGCTCCCTCCCTGGATTCAGTCCAGTTGCTACAAGCGAACAGTGTCTCCCCCCACTTTCTCTCTCCCTCCCAGAATGAGGAACGGAAAGGGGGAAACATTGCTTTGCTCCTAGATGTTGCCCAGAGGGAGGGAGGTTCCCTTTGGGACTGACAGGGCAACTTCCACGCTGTGACGTCCAACAAAGAGAGAGAGGGTGTGTGTGTAGAGAGAGGCTCTCACACCACTTGCGCTGCCCTGCAGCTGAGGCACATGGGGAGGGGTGGACACTTTGCAAACTCTCCTCCAAGTCAATGTGGTTCAGTTCAAGCAAAGCACAGGGTTTAATTTTAGCTTCACATTCACAGAAAGCCTCCTTATCTGTGAATCCAACATTTTACTCCTCCCTCCACTCCATGGAAATAGCAATTTGTGAGACTCCACAGTTGGAGTTGCTCCCTGCTGTAGGGGCTTTGGTAGAAACTGTTTATTTTGTGAACCATTTTGTTTCAATCCCATCCTTGCCAGTCAGATACTAATTTAACACAGAGGATGGTTCACGTGTGGATTGAACTTCCTGAGGAAGTAGAGGATGCAGGATCCAAAAGACATCAATTGGAAAGTTTGGAAGGATACAGGCCAGCAACAAGCAGGAGAGATGGGTTTTATTTGAGATTATGGTTAGCATGGACTGGTTGGAGTCTACTTCCATGCTGCGAGACTCAATGGCAGATTCAGTTGTTTGAAAGTGGACTCACAGGTACACAGGATAGTGAAGATGTTTGGTACACTTCACAGGATATTGGTTTGGCCAGTTTTGGAGTATTGCATGCAATTCTGGTACCAGTGATCACACCTTGACACACAGTACATCAGAGATAGTGACTAAAATTGACTGGGACACACAAAATCATTAAATCCCTGCAGCGCAGAAAGAGGCCATTTGGCCAATTGAATGCATTGTGTACATGAGTTGGGAGGTCATGTTGCGGCTGTACAGGATACTGTTCAGCTACTTTTGCATTCAATTCTGATCTCCCTGCTATAGGAGAAGAAGGATTTTGTGGAACTTGCGAGGGTGCAGAAAAGATTGATAAGGATGTCGCTTGGATTGGAGGGTTTGAGGTACAAGGAGAGGCTGAATAGAATGGAGCTGTTTTCCCTGGAGCATTGGAGTCTGAGGTTTATAAATTCATGAGCAGCGTGGATAGGGTAAATAGGCAAGGTCTTTTGTTTTGGGCACCTCCAGCCAGGAAAAGAGGGCATAGGTTTAGGGGTGAGGAGGGGAAACACTTAAAAGGGACCTAAGGAGCAACATTTTCACACGTGCTGCGTGAATGAAATGTGCTGCAGAGGAAGTGGCTGGTACAATTATATTCAAAAGGCATCTGGATGGGTATGTG
The DNA here is from genome assembly GCF_004010195.1 of Chiloscyllium plagiosum. Taxonomy (NCBI): domain Eukaryota; kingdom Metazoa; phylum Chordata; class Chondrichthyes; order Orectolobiformes; family Hemiscylliidae; genus Chiloscyllium; species Chiloscyllium plagiosum. The sequence continues at coordinate 10,785,093 of NC_057753.1, forward strand.
AATAGGGTGGGTTTGGAAGGATATGGGCCAAATGCTGACAAATGGAACTAGATATACATGGGATATCTTGTCAGCTTGGATGTGTTGGTTGGAAAGGTCTATTTCTGTGCTGTATAGACTTATGTCTATTTGATAACAGATGCTTTATTTTTGTTGATGTAGATATTGTTATAAGTCATAGCTGGACACTAATATTTAGATAAGGAACAGAATTCCTCAAGTAGGGCACAATAAGAATCCTTGGAGATTGTACTTCTAGTATACTTCCAAGTGATCAAATATAAAGCACGGGAATCTATTTATTTCTAATTTTGTTTCACTTTTTATGTATTATTCCCTATGATGACTCTCTGTCTGGGCAGTTGACAGACTGGGAGATTGTGGTTTGGGCCTTCATTTATTGAATGTTTTATTGTTTCAGAAGGTGTAAAAGGGGGACAAAACTTCAGCAGAAAACCTGCAGAGCTGAAAACAGACTACATCTTACTCTGTGGGAACAGGGAGATCAACAGAGGACAGAGAAATCAGGACCTGAAATCCGAGCTTACACCAGACCACCATGTTATCAATGCTTTGATTAGCAGTGCCGACCGTCTACCTTTACCTCGCTTCCCAATGGATTTGAATGCCACGTATCCCCTCGATATTCAGGATCGAATCCTTGTCATCCTGAAGCCATGTCTCTGTAAGGAGTCTAAAATCATAATTACTCTTGTCAATGTGCACAGTCAATTCATTCACTTTTGTTACAATGCAGCACACATTCAGTCACAGTTTTTAGTTTCAATTTTAGTGATCTTTTGAATCCAGCATTGATTTTTGGTTTATTGATAGAAAAGGATAAGGAGAATCATTCTCTGAGATTCATTTCACACATTCCCCTACATTGATCACCGTCCTGGATTTGGATTGGCCATGCTAAATTGCCCATACTGTCAATGGATGTACAGGTTGGTGGGTTAGCCAATTGGAAATACTGGGTTATAGTTTCATAGTAATAGAAGCAGGATAGGCCATTTGGCCCATCGAACCTGCTCCACCATTCGTTAAGATAGCGGCTGATCTATCCATCGTCTCAACTCCTGCTACCTGCATTAACCCAACTACTCTGAACTTCCCTACCATACAAAAGCCCATCCAACAGTATCTTGAATGCTGCCTCTACTGCTTCCTTGGGCAGAGAATTCCATAGATTCACTACTCTCTGGGAAAAAAATTGTTCCTCCTCATCTCCGCCCTAAATCTACTCTCCATAATCTTGAGCCCATGTCCCCTCATCTAGTCTCACCCACCAGCAGAAATGACTTGGTATGGTGGGGGATGTGGGCTGGTGGCATGTTCTTTGGAGGGGTCGGTGTGGACTTGATGGGCCAAAGGCTTGCTTCCACACTGTAGGGCTTCTTTAATTTCCTGCAGTTGTGTTTGCTCCAGATCATAGCACCCAGAACTTCCCATCTTCTGCTATTCAAAAGACAGGTCCCACCCTGCCCTCTTGTATGTGTGTTATCTAACTGCTTAATCGTTTCTAGTCAATACAGCCCATACCTCCCGCTGTTGCCAGTAAACTTTACAATGCTGATGAAACAATGCAATGTCTGCAGTAATGAAAATCATAAGTTTTGTACCCCCTATCCTGTGCAAAAGATCTTGGCTATTCACCATATCCACGTCCCTTATAAACTTCTCACAAGGTCACCCCTCAGCTGACGGTCCAGGGAAAACAGTTGCAGCCCATTCAGCCTCTCCTTGCAGAACTCTGGCAACACCCTTGTCAGTCTTTTCCAAACCCTTTCAGAGTTTCATAACATATTTCCTATACCAGGAAGATCAGAGCTGAATGCAATATTCCAACAGTAGCCCAAACCAATGTCCTGTACATCATCAACATGACCTCCCAACTGCATATCCACTGACCAATTGAAAGCAAGCATACTAAACACCTTTTTCACTACCATTTCTACATGTGACTCCACTTTCAAGGAACAATGAACCTGCAGCACAAGGTCTCTTCTTTTCCCAAGCAACACTTCCCATTAACAGTGTAAGACCTGCCCTGGATTGCTTCACTAAAATGCAACACCTCACATTTATCTAAGTTAAACTCCGTCTGCCACTGCTCGGCCATCAGCCCATCAAATCAATTCTAATTTATAGCGAAGTTTCTTTCATCTCTCATTTGCAGAAAGCTGGAAGTTGTCCATCCTACACACTCTTCCCCCCATTCTTACTTTGCTGAACCTAATCCTACTGAAGGGTCTGGTACATGCTGATTAATAGGCCCACGCTCATGGGAGATCTAATTGAAACATGCAGAGTCATGAACGGTATGGGCAGAGTGGTCATTGGGAGGATATTTCCATTGGTAGGAGAGACCAGAGTCAGAGAGATGTACAGCATGGAAACAGACCCTTTGGTCCAACTTTTCCATGCCGACCAGATATCCCAACCCAATCTAGTCCCACCTGCCAACAATCAGCCCATATTCCTCCACACCCTTCCTATTCATATACCCATCCAAATGCCTCTTAAATGTTGTAATTGTACCAGCCTCCACCACTTCCTCTGGCAGCTCATTCCATGCATGTACCATCCTCTGAGTGAAAAAGTTGCCCTGAGGTCCCTTTTATATCTTTCCCCTCTCACCCTAAACCAATGTCCTCTGGTCCTGGACTCCCCGACCCCAGGGGAAAGACTTTGTCGATTTATCCTATCCATGCCCTTCATAATTTTGTAAGCCTCCATAAGATCACCCCTCAGCCTCAGACGCTCCAGGGAAAACAGCCCCAGCCTGTTCAGCCCGTCCTCATAGCTCAAATCCTCCAACCCTGGCAACATCCTTGTAAATCTTTTCTGAACCCTTTCAAGTTTCACAACATCTTTCCAATAGGAAGGAGACCAGAATTGCACGCAATATTCCAACAGTGGCCTAACCAATGTCCCGTACAGCCGCAACATGACATCTCAACTCCTGTACTCAATACTCTAACCAATAAAGGAAAGCATACCAATTGCCTTCTTCACTATCCTATCTACCCACTTTCAAGGAGCTATGAACCTGCACTCCAAGGTTTCTTTGTTCAGCAACACACCCAAGGACCTTACCATTAAGTGTATAAGTCCTGCTAAGATTTGCTTTCCCAAAATGCAGCAACTCACATTTATCCAAATTAAACTCCATCTGCCACTTCTCAGCCCATTGGCCCATCTGGTCAAGATCCTGTTGTAATCTGAGGTAACCTTCTTCACTGTCCACTACACCTCCAATTTTGGTGTCATCAGCAAACTTACTAACTATACCTCTTATGCTTGCATCCAAATCATTTATATAAATGACAAAATGTAAAGGACCCAGCAACAATCATTGTGGCACTCTACTGGTCACAGGCCTCCAGTCTGAAAAACAACCCTCCACCAACACCCCGTCTTCTACTATTGAGCCAGTTCAGTATCCAAATGGTGAGTTCTCCCTGTATTCCGAGAGATCTAACCTTGCTAACCAGTCTCCCGTGGGAACGTCTTACTGAAGTCCATATAGATCACATCCACCGCTCTGCCCTCATCCATCTTCTTTGTTACTTCTTCAAATAAAAACTCGATCAAGTTTGATAGACATGTATTCTCACGCACAAAACCATGTTGACTATCCCTAATCAGTCCTTGCCTTTCCAAATACATGTACATCCTGTCCCTCAAGATTCTCTCCAACAACCGGCCCACCACCGATGTCAGGCTCACTAGTTTATCGTTCCCTGGATTGTCCTTACCACCCTTCTTAAACAGTGTCACCACGTTAGCCAACTTCCAGTCTTCCGGCACCTCATCTGTGCCTATCAATGATACAAATATCTCAGCAAGAGGCCCAGCAATCACTTCCCTATCTTCCCACAGAGCTCTCGGGTATACATGATCAGGTCCTGGGGATTTATCCACCTCTATGCGTTTCAGGACATCCAGCACTTCGTCTTCTGTAATATGGACATTTTGCAAGATGTCACCAGCTATATCTTCCATATCCTTTTCCACAGTAAATACTGATGCAAAATACTCGTTTAGTATCTCCCCCATTTTCTGCAGCTCCATACAAAGGCCGCCTTGCTGATCTTTGAGAGGTCCTATTCTCTCCCTACCCTTTTGTCCTTAATGTATTTGTAAAACCCTTTGGATTCTCCTTAATTCTATTTGCCAAAGTTATTTCATGTCCCATTTTTGCCCTCCTGATGTCCCTCTTAGGTATACTCCTACTGCCTTTATACTCTAAGGATTCACTCGATCCATCCTATGTTTCCTTCTTTTTCTTAACCAAACCCTCAATTTCTTTAGTCATCCAGCATTCCCTATACCTACCAGCCTTTCCCTTCACTCTGAGAGGAATATACTTTCTCTGGATTCTTGTTATCTCATTTCTGAAGGCTTCCCATTTTCCGGCTGTCCCTTTACCTACGAACATCTGCCTCCAATAAGCTTGTGAAAGTTCTTTGCCTAATACCGTCAAAATTGGCCTTTCTCCAATTTAGAACTTCAACTTTTAGATCCAGTCTATCCTTTTCCATCACTATTTTAAATCTAATGGAATTATGGTCGCTGGCCCCAAAGTGCTCCCCCACTGACAACTCAGTCACCTGCAGCGCCTTATTTTCCAGGATCAAGTCAGGTTTTGCATCTTCTCTAGTACGTACATCCACATACTGAATCATTATTTATTAGGACCCAAGTGCACAGCCTCAGAGTAAAGGGAAGTTCTTTTAGAATGGAGATACGGAGAAACTTCTTCAGCCAGAGTGTGGTGAATCTATGGAATTCACTTCCACAGAAGGCTGTGGAGGCCAAGTGACTGAGTTCTTGACTGTCAAGGGATCGAGGGTAATGGGATGAAAGCGGGCGATTGGAGTTGAGAAAATTATCAGCCATGATTGAATGGGGGAGCAGACCCGATGGGCTGAATGGCCTAACTTCTGGTCCTGCGTCTTATGGTCTCTTGCTGTCCTGGACACAGAGTGAGAGAATTGGACGTACGACTGGACCATTTGGTCTTTTAACCCTACACCAGCATTGAACAGATCATAACTGGATATGAACACATGTAGGCAGATAGGCTGAGACTTTTTCCACTGGAGCATAGGAGGTTCAGAGGTGACCGTATAGAGGATTATGAAATCATGAGGGGTATGGATGAGGTTTATGGTAGGTGTCTTTTCCCAAGGGTGGGATTTTCAAGATTCGGGAGCAAAACTTTGAAGGTGAGAGGAGAAAGATTTTAAAAAGACTGAGGGGCACCATTTTCTTTTCTTTGTGTGGGGAATGAACATCCAGAGGAAGTGGTGGATAAACGTTTAAAAGACATTTAGATAAGTACATGAATAGGAAAAGTCCACAGGGATATGGGCCAAACACATGCAGGTGGGACTAGTTTAGTTGGAGAACATAGTCAGCATGGACTAGTTGGACTGAAGGGTCTGTTTCTGTACTGTATGACTAACTGTTCTATACTGGTCTTCAAACTATTGTCTTGTCTTCCCCCATAACCATCCACTTCTTTCTTGTTCAAAAATCAGATGAACTTAGCCTTGGACGTATTCAATGACCCCTAACTGCAGGAAGACATCGCCACTTCTGAACTCATTTCCCCTTGTCTTACAACATTGCCTGTTGCACCTGTCTGACAACTGGCATTCACTGGTGTAGAAGGTCTCCTTGTACATCCATACATGCCCTTTTTATGCCTGATGTTGGGCTCCCGCCCGAAATGACGACTCTTCTGCTCCTCGGATGCTGCCTGACCTGCTGTGCTTTTGCAGCGCCACACTTTTCGACTCTGATCTCCTCATTTTCGCCATACCCCAACATATCGCCACTTAAAACATGCGCCTCGGTTCTGCCTTCTCTTTTCACAGCAAAGGCTGTGGCACTGCATTTGCCGGGTTTGCCAATTGAGACACAGGCCTGGACCACGTTTTCCAGAGTCTGTCCCCTCCCTGGATTCCCTTCCGTTCGTACAAGTCAACTAAACCCCAGAACGAAAAAGAAATGCAAAAGGGGGTTAAGAAAAGAGAATGCCGTACTCACAAATGTTGGACAGAGGAAGGAAGTTGCAGTCTGGGGTAAAGCTCAATCTTCACCCAGAGAGAGAGAGGAACAGCAGCAGCAGCAGCAGCACTGTCAGAAGTCCGTGACCCAACTTCCGCACTCAGGGTGTCTTTGATTGGCAGGAGGAAAAGGCTCCTTCCGGTCGGCCCAGAGGTGCCCATTGGTTCATGACAAGAATGTCGCTGCCGTTTCAGCGGACAGCGACGAGCATGCTCAGATTGTTTGCTGACACTGGCGCACATGCGCAGTATGCTGTGTGGCGGGGTTACTGACAGATTTCAAGCGTCCAAATGCCAGTGGGGGATAAAGAAAGGCTGGAATCAGAATTTTGTTTTTGCCCCTGCGCCTCGATATTTTTTCCCTTTTGCATTTAGTCTGGCTGTTCAACTATGTAGGTGTTTTACCCAGGGTAGGTGTTTAAAAAGGAACGTAAGGGGTAATATTTGCACGCACATGATGGTGGGTGTATGGAATAAACTGCCAGGGGAAGTAGTGGAGGCTGGTATAAAAAAAACATCTGGATGGATACATGAATATGAAGGGTTAAGAGAAATATGAGCCAAATGCTGGCAAATAGGACACTCGGTTGATTTAGGATATCTGGTCGTATCCTATAATTCTATTTCTACATAGTTCGAAGCAATTTCACAGGACTAGAAATAGGTCATTCACCCCTCACAGCCTGTACTCAAATGTAGCCTAACTCCACATATTTGAATGCAAGTTTCAGAAAGATGTCTGCAGGACTTTTTTAATTGAACATGCTTTCAGACTTGAATGATGTTTCTGAATATATTATTTGAGCTATTCTCAATTTTACATATCAGCCATTTCTCACACAACCCCTCTCTCCCAAGTAGAGTCATTACCATCCATTCTCTCTCTCTTCTGAGACGGGCTTGATATAGCTGCAATCTCTCTTTCAAGCTTCTCCAGTCCTGAGCACATCGGTACCCAAATCCTGTTGCCATCTGGCCTCATTTGCCAATTGCAGAGAAGAAAGAGAACAAAGAACAAGGAAAATTTACAGCCCAGGAACAGGCCCTTTGGTCCTTCAAGCCTGAGCCAATCCAAATCCACTGTCTAAACCTAACATCCAATTCCTCAGGATCTGTATCCTTCTGTTCCCCATCTGTCCAGCTGCACCTTAAATGAATCTACCATGCCTGCCTCTACTACCTCTGCTGGAAACACATTCCAGACACCTACCACCCTCTGGGTAAAGTATTTTCCACATGTATCCACCTCTCACCTTGAAAGCGTGACCTCTCATTACTGAATCCCTCACCCTGGAAAAAAGCTTATCTCTATCCACCCTGTCTATACTCTTCATGATTTTCTAGACCTCAATCAGATGCCCCCCAATCTCCTTTTTTCAAATGAAAACAATCCTAACCTACTCAACCTCTCTTCATAGCTATCACCTTCCATCCCAGGCAACACCCTTGTAAACTTTCTCTGCTTCCTCTCCAAAGTGTCCATATCCTTTTGGTAATGTGGCGACCAGAACTGTACACAGTATTCTAAATGCGGCTGAACCAAAGTCATGTACAATTTTAACATGACCTGCCAGCTTTTATACACAATACCCCGTCCGAAAAAGGCATGCATACCATATCACTTCTTAACCACTCTATCCACCTATGCAGCAATCTTCAGGGTGCAATGGAACTGAACTCCCAGATCTCTCTGCTCAGCAACTTTTCCCAAGGCTCTTCCAGTATAAACAGTATAGTTCGCTCTAGAATTAGTCTTCCCAAAATGCATCACCTCACAGTTGCCTGGATTGAACTCCATCTGCCACTTCTCCACCCAACTCTCCACTCTATCTATATTCTCTTGTACTCTTTGACAGTTCTTTATGCTTTCTGCTACTCCACCAATCTTCATGTTATCTGTCATCTTACTGATCAGACCAACAATCCAAAGCCATTCAAGTCGGCAGAGTCATCATCTGCATCTCGAAGTTCCTTATTCAGCAATTTCAGTGCATTTGCTGTTTCATTTGCAATCACTTCAAAGTCATGGGCAAGATCTGATATCTGGTTCAAGGCCATCTCCACTCTCCAGCCAGGTATCAGTCCTCCCACTAATCTAGAGTACCATGAATGATGATGGAAAAAGCTAGAGAGGTCCCTTTACCTTCGGGTTGCTTTGTGTTGAGTTGGCACACTGTGAGAATTAATCCATTGATGTGCTTTCCATTCAAAATCTTCCTTTGGCATGTCATAGTGTAAACTGAAACCTGGAACAAGATATGTCAGCGCATCTTCCTTGCCATTCCCTGGTTAAGTATTCATATGCTGAGTTTCCACATACCCAATAGGTTCCTCTAGGGGTATTTACTGCATCGTCAGTGGAGTATGCAACAAATCCAGTCAATGGAATAGCAGATTGAGTTAAACAGAAGGTGTTATCGAGAGAACGATTATTCATGTGCAGTACTGTGTGGTGTGGGGGCAACCGTCCATTATTCTGGATGACATTATATAACATTTGTCCTTAGGGAGGTCCCCCATCGGGTGGGCTCCATGTGTATGTTCGACACAACAATTGAAAATAGGGAGGATATTAACTTGGGAGAGTTTAGGTTTCTCATCACACCGTACACATGACCTGATCTGCTCTTTAGTATATTATTTATTGACACATTTTAATATTCTCATTTCTTTCTACCTTTGTCCATTACAATAGCTATCCTGTCGTTGAAACAAATTACAAGGGTGTTGTCCAACAGCTCGTATCCAGAATTCATTGACTGCTGACAGTGGGTGTGGGGTACAAACTATTTTAGGTGATCCTTTTTCACCTTTAGAAGCTACGTTATGAGCGTAACCCACCAGTTTCTTCAAAACCTTAAAGTACGTCTTCTGATATCCTGGAGGTAGCCGAGGCGTAATCATAGTAGGGGTTACAAGTCCAGTGCTTTGATAGCTAAACCTGGGTTGATGGGTAATATTAGGATTAACTTGATGCCAATATGATGGATAACATTATCGTAACTGGTTACGTTAGGGCAAAATATGATCGCATGATGGCAAGTTGTCCATGATTGACTCTGTCATATTCTAATAAACTATAAGGGCCATACTTTTGTTGTTCCTGGTATTGTACACTCATCCCCTCTGGTGCTTGTCTCATTATCGCAGAGACAATCATTCCATTCTGTGGTAACTCTGTATCTTTCATTTTGATAGTAGTGGGTGTATTGTGTTACATTACAGAAGTTCATGGGAGATGTTTTTGATGTGATATCGCTGACCGTCTCGCTACCCGTAGTGATGATTGATGCTACTGCATTATTAAGAGCAGTACTTGAGGATGAGGTTGCAGACAAGACATTAGACTTTTTTTTTCAGACTGTGTTGGAGTGACAATTGGACTGGTTGCATCTGCATTTTCATCCATAATATTATGGGTAACATTGCTTGCCATCGTTCCTCCTAGGATGAGGAAGGTGCGTCTGACACTAATTTGCAGTGTCCCTTGGTAGACCTATCTTGGGCTTCCTTTACATTTAATGGCTGTTTCAGTAGTCAATACTTGAAAGGGTCCCTTCCACTGCAGTCCCAACTGCTTCTTATTGAAGTTCTTGATTAAAATGTAGTCTCCAGGTTTGATGTCTTTGGCATCTGTCCTGGAATTCTCCTTTTCTTCTTCTTGGATATAGGCTTCCTTTACTTGTTGATGATAAAACTGGAGAACTTTGGTTCGTATGATAAGGTACCGGTGCATCTCTTCTGCCCTGAGGTGTACATTCACAGGGCATGTGGGTGATACCAGTCCTGACCATGGGGTTTTCAAAGAGCAGCCATAAATAATTTCAGCTGCCATGAATCCCATCTTTTTCTGGGTCATTGTTCTCATATTGAGCAATTCCAGAGACAAAAACGTGAAGCCAATTAAGTTTTGTCTCTTCCCTGAGTTTGGAGAATTGTCATTTCAGCGTGCTGTTGGCGCGTTCCATAATTCCTGCTGCTTGAGAACGATTCGCACAATGGAATTTTTGATTTATACCAAGGGCTGCACAAAGCTCTTTATTGAGTTCCAAAATGAAATGGGAGCCATTGCCCATCAACAGAGATGATGGCACTCCAAGTCTTGGGATAATCACTTTCATCAATACTTTACAAGTGGTTTCAGCAATACAATTTGTACATGAAAAAGCTTCTATCCATTTACTAAACACATCCACAATAGCTAGACAATATTTATAGCTACAACATCGTAGTATCTCTAAATTCTAACTGTATACAATCAAATGGTGCATGCCTGCAAAGGGGTAATTGCTGGTAAATACCTTTACCTGGGTTGTGTTTTTGACAAAACATACAATTTGCTGCAGCTTTTTGAGAAAAAGATTAGAAAATCTGATTCCACCAGGTATGCAGTAATCTATCCACCATTCCCTCCTTCACAACATGTGTTCGAGTACATACATAATCAACCAAAATAGGCAATAAAGAATTAGGTAAACAAGTTTGACCCTGTGGAATAATCCACACGTTATTGTAAGTATTTATAGAATAAGCAGCGAGAGGAAGTGGCCAGTACAATGGCATTTAAAGGCACCTGGATGGGTATGTGAATAGGAAGGGTTTAGAGGGAAATGGACCAAATGCTGGTAAATGAAACTAGATTTATATTGGATGTTTTGTCGGCATGGATGTGTTGGACCAAAAAGTCACTTTCTGTGCTGTATGTCTTGATGCCTATTTGATAGCAGATGATTTATTTCTATTGATATAAATATTGTTATAAATCATAGCTGGGTACTAATGTCAAAGTCTTCCTGAGAGCTCCTGTGGGTAAGGGATGACTTTCTACTGGAGTCTACTCAACCTTCGCTGGTTCTTTCTCTGAGATTGTTCAATGCCTGGAATAAAACTCTTACAAGCATTCCATTAAAGGTTTTAGTACATTTATTTAGACATTTACATTTAAATAGAGTATCACAGTTCCAGAGTAACAAAACACTAAATCCTAGTCTAAAGCCTCAGCAGAGTAGCAGTACTGGCACTCACCAACCTAGTGCTCTCTCGGATTACTCCAAAGTGGCACTCAGTATTCTTTAGTACTTATACAGTTTTTAACCAATCATCATGTCAATCAAACATTTGCTGATGAACATGATGCCCTCACCACATTCCTGCTGTGTTTATGATAAACTTATGTTAGTCTTTTGCTGACTGTGATCATTTAATCCCATTACTGACTTTGTTATCCAGAGTAGCGATAATGAAAAACTGCTCTGACTTGGGCAATGACATTAATTGCTGATATCCTCTGAAGTTTGGTCACATACTCATCACCTCATGTCCTTACCTAAACCTGATTATTGACTGCCTTTTCTTGTCTTAAACCCATTCCTCATCATTTTCCATCTCATGTGCTTGGTCAGTAAACTCTTTATCCAAACCGCTATTGTCTTTTCTCATGTGTACTTTAAGTTTGAAGCGATCTGTCAATATGTTCCTTTCCACTGCAGTTTCTGTTCCGCCTTGATAACTAATTTTAAGTTTTGCAGCTATCTAAACTTGTTTTTGCACTTTGGTATTTTTAATTCTATGCCAACCCTCTATCTTTACCTAGCTTCGCATTTGACTTGAATTCCACATACTGCCTCGATATTCAGGATGCAATCCTCGTCATCCTGAAGCCATGTCTCTATATGGAGTCTCAGATCACAATTTTTCTCTTCAGTGTGTGCAGTCAATTCATTCAATTTTCTTACAACGCAGGACACATTTAGACACCATTTTTAGTTTCAATTTTTGTGATTAGATTAGATTTCTTACAGTGTGGAAACAGGCCCTTCGGCCCAACAAGTCCACACCGCCCCGCCGAAGCGAAACCCACCCATACCCCTACATTTACCCCTTACCTAACACTACGGGCAATTTAGCATGGCCAATTCACCTGAACCGCACATCTTTAGACAGTGGGAGGAAACCGGAGCACCCGGAGGAAACCCACGCAGACACGGGGAGAACGTGCAAACTCCACACAGTCAGTCGCCTGAGTCGGGAATTGAACCTGGGTCTCTGGCGCTGTGAGGCAGCAGTGCTAACCACTGTGCCACCGTGCCGCCCCAAGTCTTCTGAGTGCAGTTTTGACTGCTGGTACATATATTCTCCTTGTCCCTTTCTATCATTCTCTGATGTTCCTCTGTCACATCACAACATTGCTCACAGGCCTCAATTTGGATTGGCCATGCTAAATTGCCAATAGTGTCCAGGGATGCACAAGTTAGGTGGGTTAGCCATGGAAATTGCAGGGTTATAGTTTCATCATAGTAGAAGCAGAAGCAGGCCATTTGGCCTGAGGAGCCTGCTCTGCCATTCATTAAGATCATGGCTGATCTATCCATCTCAGCTCCTCCTACTTGCATTATCCCAACTACTTTTAATTCCCCTACCATGCAAAGATGCATTCAACTGTGTCTTGAATGTACTCAATGAAGCTGCCTCTACTGCTTCCTTAGATGGAGAATTCCATAGATTTACTACTCTCGGGAAAAAGGAGTTCCTCCTCATCTCTGTCCTAAATCTCCTCCCCTAATCCTGAGGCAATGTCTCCTAATCCTCATCTCAGCCATCAGCAGAAACCGTGTGTGTGTGTGTTTTGGGTGGCATGATCGTCAGAGGGGTCAGTGTGGACTTGATAGGCTGAATGGAGGAGAAAGTAAGGACTGCAGATGCTGGAGATCAGAGCTGAAAATATGTTGCTGGAAAAGCACAGCAGGTCAGGCAGCATCCAAGGAACAGGAGAATCGACGTTTCGGGCATAAGCCCTTCTTCAGGCTGAATGGCCTACTTCCACACAGTACATCTATTATTTACCACAGGTGTGTTTGCTCCTGATCACAAAACCCAGAACCTCTCACCTGCAAATTGAAAGATCAGTCCCACCCTACTCTCAGGTAAGTGTTATCTAACTGCTTAATCATTTCTTGTGAATACAGCCAACAACTCCTGCTGCTGCCAATAAACTTTACAATGCTGATGAAATACCTGCAGTACAGAAAACCATAAAAGCTTCTAATGATACCAGTTACTGATTCACCATTCGTTCTGATGCACAGCAATGGAAATACAATGTTGGAGGCTGAAAGAAATGAGCAGTTTAAAATGAAAACCCACCTAACCCTTCATTAGGCTCCCCGCTCAGCACACTTTACTTCCTGCCGGTAAACTTTAAAGCACTTCAACCCACAGCGCAATGAATTCCCACTTTCCACCAAAATCCTGGATGTATTCACTCACCCAGTTGCTGTCTCACAAATGAAAGATTTCATTGTAACTTCTTCTGCTCCCAGTAAGGGGAAAACATCTTTGAAAGCTGCTCTGAAAGTCCAGCTTTCACAATGACATTTCTGCTTTCACCAATAACTATTAGAGTTCTACAGCGGAAACAGACACCTTTGTCCAATTCATCCATGCCGACCAGATATCACAAATTTATCTAGTCCCATTTTAAGCATTTGGCCCACACCCCTCTAAATCCTTCCTACTATTATACCCATCCAGATGCCTTTTAAATGCTGTAATTGTACTACCCTCAACCACTTCCTCTGACAGCTCATTCGATAAATGCACCACTCTCTGCATGAACAAGTTGCCCCTCAGGTGCCTTTAAAATTGTCCCCCTCTCACCTCAAACTTCTGACCACTACCTTTGGACTCTGATATCTGGGGGAAAAGACCTTGGCTATTCACCCGATCCATGCCCTTATGAATTTCTGTCAGGTCTCCTCTCAGCCTCCAATGCTCCAGGGAAAACAGTCCTAGCATATTCAGCCTTGCTCTGTAGATCAAACACTCCAACTCTGGCAAGAACATTGTAAATATTTTCCAAACCCTTTCACAACATCTGTCCTAAAGCAGGGAGATCAGAACTGAGTGCGGTACTCCAAAAGTGGCTTAACCAATGTCCTGTACAGCCGCAACATGACCTCCCAACTTCTCTACTCAATGTTCTGATCAATAAAAGAAAGCATACCAAACGCCTACTTCACTATCCGATCTACTTGCAACTACACTTTCAGGGAACTATGAACCTGCACCCCAAGGTCTTTTTTTTCAGCAACACTCCCCATGACCTTACCATTAAGTGTATAAGTCCTGCCCTGATTTGCCTTATCAAAATGCAACACCTCACATTCATCTAAATTAAACTCCATCTGCCATTCTGTGGCCCATCAGCCCATCTGATCAATTCTAATTTGTATTGAATCTTCCTCTCTCATTCTCTAAAAGCTGAAAATCTCTATCTCACACACTTTCCCTCCATTTTCACTTTGCTGAACCTAATCCCTTGCTGTACCTCATCCTGAAGGGTCCTAGTTCATGTTAATTAACAGGCCCACACTCAGGGGATTCTCAGTGAAACACACTGAATACTAAATGGTCTGAATAGAGTGAACATTGGGAGGATGTTGCCATTGGTAGGAGAGACAAGGACCCGAGGGCAAAACCTTAAAGGAAAGGGAAGACTTTTTGAAACGGAGATAAGGAGAAACTTCTTCCGCCAGAGAGTGGCGAATCAATGGAATTCACTGCCACAGAAGATAAGATGACTGAATATATTTAAGACTGAGATAGATAGGTTCTTGAGCGTCAAGAGGAGTGAGGGTTAAGGGGAAATGGAATAATAGGGTAGAGCGGCATGGTGTGGTTAGCACTGTTGCCTCACAGCGCCAGAGACCCGGGTTCAATTCCCGCCTCAGGCGACTCCGGGTGCTCTGGTTTCCTCCCACAGTCCAAAAATGTGCAGGCTAGGTGAATTGGCTATGCTAAATTGCCCGTAGTGTTAAGTATAGGGGTAAATGTAGGGGCATGGGTGGGTTGCGCTTTGGCGGGTCGGTGTGGACTAGTTGGGGTCGGTGTGGACTAGTTGGGCCGAAGGGCCTGTTTCCACACTGTAATGTAATCTAATCTAATCTAAAGAAACCTATCAGCCAGGATTGATTGGTGGACGAAACCTAATAGTCTCTTGCTGTCCTAGATACAGTGTGACAATTGGGATCAGGAGTAGGCCATTTAGTCTTTCGAGCCTGCACCAGCATTAGGCAGATCATAATTGGATATACTTATACCAACATCTAGGTGGATAGGCTGGGACTTTTTTCACTGGAGCATAGGAGGTTGAGAGGTGATCTTATAGAAGTTTATAATATCATGAAGGGTACAGATGAGGTGAATGGCAGGTGTCCTTTCCCTAGGGTGGGGGTTTGAAGATTAGGGAGCAAACCTTTTAAGGTGAGGTGGAGAAAGATTTTAAAAAGCCACGAGGGGCACTTTTTTGTTTTTACAGAGAGTGATGTGTGTGTGGAATGAATGTCCAGAGGAAGTGGTGGATGCAGGTACAGTTACAATGTTTAAAAGACATTTGGATTAGTGCATAAATAGGGAAGGTGTGGAGGAGTAACGAGCAAACACTGGCAGGTGGGACAGGTTTAGTTTGAGAACATAGTCAACATGGACTAGTTAGTCTGAAGAATCTGTTTCTGTGCTGTATAACTCTGTAACTGTTCTGTACATGTCTTAAAACCATTGTCTTACCTTCCCCCATAACCATCCACTTTGTTGTTCAAAAATCAGATGAACTCAGCCTTGGATATATTCAATGACCCCCTAACTGCAGGGAAACATCCCCACTTCTGAGCTCAACACCTCTTGCTGATTGCTTGCTGCACCTGTCTGACAACTGGCATTGACTGGTGTAGAAGGACGCTGAGGTGCCTTTGTACATCCACATGCTATTCCTGATGAAGGGTCCATGCCCAAAACATTTACCTTCCTGCTCCTCAATCGCTGCCTGACCTGCTGCGCTTTTGCAGCGCCTAACTTTTCGGCTCCGATCTCCAACATCTGCAGTCCTCACTTTCTCCATATCCCAATTTAAACAATGCACCTGCTTTTTTTTCCCCACAGTAACCGCTTTAACTTCACATCGTGATATTGCGTTTGCCAATTGAGACAGACCTGGACCAACTTTTCCTAAGTCTGTCCCCTCCCTGGATGCACTCCCTTTCCTCCAAGTTGCTGCAAATCAACAACTGAACCGCAGAATGAAAAAATAAGAAATGGAAAAGGGGGTGAGAAAAGAGAGTGCCATTCTCACAGATGTTGGGCAGAGGACAGCAGTTGCAGTCTGAGGAGAAGGTCAATCTTCATTCAGAGAGAGAGAGAGAGGAGCAGCTGAAACCTCAGAAATTCGTGGTCCAACCTCCGCCTTCTGACAAGGGGCGGGCTGTGATTGGCAGGAGGTCAAGACTCTTTCCGGTCCTCCAGGGCTTGCCATTGGTCCAGCAAAGGAAGGTCACGCGCCGTTTCTGAGGCCAGCGAGAAGCCTGCGCAGAGTTTTCCTGATACCGAACATGCGTAAAATACTCTGTGAAATTGCTGGTGTTACTGACGGAATTTGTGTCCAAACCGCAAGAGATGGAAAAGAGGCTGCAGCGACATTTTATTACTTTTGCATTTTGTCTGGCTACTCAATTATTGCATAAAGCCAAAGTACAGAGGGATCTGGGAGTGCCGGTCGAGGATTCTCCATAGGTAAACATGCAGGTTGAGTTTGTGAATAAGAAAGCGAATGCAATGTTGTCATTTATCTCAAGAGGGTTGGAATATAAAAGCACCGTTGTGCTACTGAGACTTTATAAAGCTGTGGTTAGAGTCAGAGAGATGTCCAGCATGGAAACAGACCCTTCAGTCCAACTCATCCATGCCAAACCCATTTAATATTTTGTAAATTTCTACTTTGGAAATAGAACTAGTCTGACTTAAGATTGGGATAAGACAGACTCGAACCTCACACCTTTAGTGCATTGTCTGAACTGAGAGGTTGCTTTTTTTCCTTAAAACTTAAGCTACTTTAAGAATGTGATTTAAAAGAAGTTCTGAGATGTACATATTAATGAACCGAAATCTACATCTCACTCTAAAAGACGAAAGACTTAACAGCAATCTAGGTTTGTTCAATATATCATTTTGGTTCCATGACACTGTAATCTTTTGCTATAAATTCTGTGTCTTATGATCCTGCTCCACAAATACCCAATGAAGGAGCAAAGCTAGTACTTCCAAATAAACCTGTTGGCCTATAAACTGGTGTTATGTGATTTTTAGTCTTTATTTCTAGTGAATACAGCTCACACCTCCACTGTTGCCAGTAAACCTTGCAATGCCGATGAAATTATGAACCAGCATTCCTGAAAGATTTACCATTTCTAATGATACTAGCTGCTCATTCATTGCTCCTTCTGATACACAACATTGGAAACTTCGTGCTGGAGGCTGAAAGAAACGAGCAGCTTTAAAACAAAACCCTGTTAGATCTCACAGCTTTCAATGAGAGTCTGAGTCAGACAGGAAATTCAGGTGACCTTTACTGCGACCCAACTTTGTTACAGCTTCAGATCCCCCCAGCAAAAAGGTGCATGAAAAGTAGTTTTTTTTTTAAGCAGGTCAAGGTCAGCGCATACATTCCACACCCCTACCGCCCAGCCCACCTGCTTTACAAGTGGTTAACACTGAGTTGTCCCTTTATAATTTGATCCTCGGTACAGCCTTAACCCATAGGAAATATTGTCTCACTCTCAGCAATCTCAACCTACACACTGTATTCAAGTAAGTTTCTCCTTGCTCATCTATTGAGTGATGGGGGCTGCTGTGCATCCGGAGACTCGTGTAGGCCAATATCAGGTAATGGATGCAGCTGGGACAACTGAGTGAATCCTGCCCTGCCAGGTCAGTTTCTTTCCCTAAAAAGGACATGAGTGAATCAGACGGAAGACTTTTTTTCCCTGAAAATGGTTCCATCACTAGATTCTGAACTCCAGATTTCTGACCAAATTCCAATTCCACCATCTGCTGCGGCAAGATTTTAAACCTGGGAGTCCCAGAACTGAGTTGATAGTCCAGTCAAAAATGGCACTCGGCCTTCACTCCTTCAGTCTTGGGAGTGGGGGTCTGCAAAGAAAAAGGAAAGAAAATAGCCTGGAGAATAATAAAAAGGGGAACCAAAAACAATGAACATAAAAAAGAGACATGGGAAAGGAAGGGAGACTAAAAAGAGACAGGAATAAAAAGGCGAAGAGATGGTGGAGACAAAAACCTGGGGGGGGAGTTGTTCTGCAGCGAGATGAAGGGTGAAAAAGAGAGGACATGAGAAAGAAAAAAACAAAAACTAAAAGATAAACAAGGAAGAAAAGAATGGGAAAGAACAGAGACAATAAGGTTAAAGTCAGAAATGCAAAAGAAAGAGACAGGCAGGCAGGCACACAAATCTGCGCTCAAATCTCAGTTCATCCAGTCAGCCCCTTCTCCCTAGGGCATACCTCCCCCCAGGTTGGGAGGCATCTTCATGAGCTGAGAGGGGGCAAGGAGGTGGTGAGAGAGAAAGCAACAGCTCAATAGTTTAGTCCAAATTGTCTGTCGGTTCCTCTCCTCCCTCGCCCATCTCCTCACCTCACACATAGGCTCCAGATTTAAAATCCATACAGACACAAAGCTGCAATTTCAAACCAGCAGCAGCAATTCATTTAAACAACAGAACACAGGCTTCTGCACCCAATGGACACAAATTTATTTCTCGAGGAAACACAGGATTTTCACACAAATCAATGTAACATGTGAGTAGGACTGAAACAAACAAGTCAGCAAGTTTACTTTTAATAAGTGTTTGAGAATTCTGCCAATGAAACAATCAAGTTTACAAATGATAATTATACAGATTTGTTGTATAAAGTAATATATGCTTATTAAACAGAATAACCCCGATCATATGCAGAGTGACATTGTCTGTGCTTATCACTGTGTTTGCAAAAGTCTGATTCTGTGTCTCACTGTCTGTATTGTGCTTTTGTCTCTGTGTTAATGTCTTTTTTTGTGCTGGTGACCAGCTCTGCAAGCAACGGAACACAGTTTACCTTGGAGGGAAATTTGAGTGTGTCTGTGTATGAATGACAAATTCTGTCTGCAATGGAAGCATGTGTCTGATAGTCTCTTTATGGCTGTGTGTGAAGGTGATTTTGTACCTCCGTGTGTCCATGTGTTTGTGTGCCCAGCTGTGCCTGCAATGGGACACACTTTGATTAATCACATTTTAATTCATTCTTTCAAAGTCAGAATTTCACTCTCTGACAAGTAATGCCACCTTCTGCTGGCTGACACACTTAACATCACAAGAGCCACTTTTTCCTGTTCCACTGCATCTACTTCTTGGTCCTTGTGGGTTTTGGGGGTGTGTGGGGGGAGGGAGGGGAGGGGAGGACTTGCAGCCAGGTGTGAACTTGCTTGTGTCTCAGAGAGTGGGAAGACTGACTAAATCTTTCTCATAGACGGAGCAGGTAGCAGCTCCTCACCCGTGTGCACTTACTGGTGTTTCAGAAAGTTTTTTGAATAGACAAATAGTTTCCAACACACAGAGCAGGAGAATGGCCTCTCCCCAGTTTGAGCATATTAATGCATCAGCATTATACATCTGCATAGAACAAAGAACATAGGACATTACAACGCAGTACAGGCCCTTCGGCCCTCGATGTTGCCCTGTCATGCCAATCTGAAGCCCATCTAACCTACACTATTCCATGTACATCCATATGCTTGTCCAATGATGACTTAAATGTACTTAAAGTTGCCAAATCTACTACCGTTGCAGGCAAAGCATTCTCTCAGAGTAAAGAAACTACCTCTGACATCTGTCCTATATCTATCACCCCTCAATTTAAAGCTATGCCCCCTCGTGCTCGCCATCACCATACTTTGAAAAAGGCTCTCCCTGTCCACCCTATCTAACCCTCTGATTATTTTATATGTCTCTATTAAGTCATCTCTCAACCTTCTCTAATGAAAACAGCCTCAATTCCCTCCGCCTTTCCTCATAAGACCTTCCCTCCATACCAGGCAATATCCTAGTAAATCTCCTCTGCACCCTTTCCAAAGCTTCCACATCCTTCTTATAATGCGGTGACCAGAACTGTACACAATACTCCAAGTGCAGCCGCACCAGAGTTTTGTACAGCTGCAGCATAACCTCATGGTTCTGGAACTCAATCCCTCTATTAATAAAAGCTAAAACACTGTATGCCTTCTTAACAACCCTGTCAACCTGGGTGGCAACTTTCAAGGATCTGTGTACATGGACACCGAGATCCCTCTGCTCATCTACACTACCAAGAATCTTACCATTAGCCCAGTACTTTGCATTCCGGTTATTCCGACCAAAGTGAATCACCTCACACTTGTCCGCATTAAACTCCATTTGCCACCTCTCAGCCCAGCTCTGCAGCTTATCTATGTCTCTCTGTAACCTACAACATCCTTCGTTACTATCCACAACTCCACCAACCTTAGTGTCGTATGCAAATTTACTAACCCACCCTTCTACGCCCTCATCCAGGTCGTTGATAAAAATGACGAACAGCAGTGTACCCAAAACCAACCCTTGTGGTACACCACTGGACTCCAGAAAGACCATTTCCCATCAACCACCACCCTCTGTCTTCTTTCAGCAAGCCAATCCCATTCCTCCGCATTTTGTACAATAGCCTACTGTGGGGAACCTTATCAAATGCCTTGCTGAAATCCATATACACTAAATCAACCCATTTACTCAAATCTGCCTGTTTGGTCACCTTCTCAAAGAACTCAATAAGGTTTATGAGGCACGACCTTCCCTTCACAAAACCGTGCTGACTATCCCTAATCAAATTATTCTTTTCTAGATGATTATAAATCCTATCTCTTATAACCTTTTCTAACACTTTACCAACAACTGAAGTAAGGCTCACCGCTCTATAATTACCAGGGTTGTCTCTACTTCCCTTCTTGAACAGGGGAACCACTTTTGCTATCCTCCAGTCTTCTGGCACTATTCCTGTAGACAATGATGATTTAAAGATCAATGCCAAAGGCTCGGCAATCTCCTCCCTGGCTTCCCAGAGGATCCTAGGATAAATCCCATCCGGCCCAGGGGACTTATCCATTTTCACACACTGCAGGATTTCTAATACCTCTTCCTTGTTAACCTCAATCCCACCCAGTCTAGTAGCCTGTATCTCAGTAATCTTCTCGACAACATTGTTGTTTTCTAGAGTGAATACTGTTGAAAAATATTCATTTATGTTTCCCCTTATCTCCTCTGACTTCCCACTACTATCCTTGATTGGCCCTAATCTTACTCTCGTAATTCTTTTATTCCTTAAATACCTATTGAGAGCCTTAGGGTTTGCCCTGATCCTATCCACCAACAACTTCTCATGTCTCCTCCTGGCTCTCCTGAGCTCTCTTTAGATCTTTCCTGGCTACCTTGTAACCCTCAAGTGCCCTAACATCTCATCCTAACATAAGCCTTCTTCTTCCTCTTGACTAGAAATTACTCTTCTTTCATAAACCACGGCTCCTGCGCTCTACAGCTTCCTCCCTGCCTGACAGGTACATACTTATCTAGGACACACAGGAGCTTTTCCTTGAATAAACTCCACACTTCTAATGTGCCCATCCCTTGCAGTTTCCTTCCTCATCCTATGCTTCCAAAATCTTGCCTAATCACATCGTAATTGCCTTTTCTCCCAGCTGTAACTCTTGCCCAGGGCTATACACCTATCCCTTTCTATTACTAAAGTAAACATAACAGAATTGTGATCACTATCACCAAAGTGCTCACCTACTTCCAAGTCTAACACCTGGCCAGGCTCATTACCCAGTACCAAATCTAATGTGGCTTCGCTCCTTGTTGGCCTGTCTACATATTGTGTCAGGAAGCCCTCCTGCACACACTGTACAAAAACTGACCCATCTATAGTACTCGTACTATAGTCTTCCAGTCACTATTTGGAAAGTTGAAGTCCCCCATGACAACTCTCTCTCTCACTCCTATTGAGAATCATTTAAAACTTTTCTCAGTGTGAACCAGTTGATGTACCCAGAGGTTGATAATAGAGAATGCTTTCTCACACTCAGAGTAGGAGAATGGCCAACCCCAGTGTGAACTCGCTGGTGTGTGTCAGCAGGTAGGATGAGTCACTGAGTGCATTCATGTTTCTCAAGGTCAGGTAAATGAGTGAATCCCTTTCCACAAACAGAGCAAATGAATGCCCTCTCCCCAGTGTGACTGCATCAAAGAGTTTCCAGCAAAGGTGGCCATCAGGGTGAGGGTGGCATTGGTTTTTTTTTTCCCGTTTCCCAGATCTTCGTACATGGTGTCCCTTCAGACCCAGTCCATCTTTGATCTCCACGTGAAATGAAAGATAGCCCAGGTGACTGCGGTGGCACAGATTCTGGGAATAGGCCACATATAACACTGGGAGTACCTCACACCTGATGACCAGTGACCATTTCTCCCATCTGCCCATTTTCTGCCTCGCATTCCAGATACGTTCCTCCTAAGACTTGGCGCAAGCTCCAGCCCCTCCGAACCAAATACCCAGCACCTTCAGGTGGTCAGTCCTGACGGTGAAGGGGATCGAGGATTGGTCGGCCCAGTTCCCAAAGAGCATGACCTCGCTCTTGCCTTGGTTTATCTTGGCCCCCGAGGCCCGTTCGAACTGGTCACAAATGCACATGAGTCTGTGCACGGACAGCAGATCCGAGCAGAAAACAGCAACGTCATCCATGTACATCCTTAACCTGTAGGCCCCCGCTGCTAGGAATAGTCACGTCTCCGGCTCGCATCCTTCCTGATGGACTCGGCAAATGGCTCTATGCAGCACACAAACAAGGCAGGAGAGAGAGGGCAGCCCTGCCTGACTCCAGATCTGACTGGGAAGCTATCTGATTCCCACCCATTGATTGAGACTGCACTGACAATGTTGATGGAGAGCAGTCAAATCCAATTGCAGATTCCCTCCCCAAAGCCCATTTTGGAGAAGACATCTCTTATGTGCTATCTTGTCAAAGGCTTTCTCCTGGTCCAGGCTGATGAGGCAGGTGTCCACTCCCCTATCCTGCATATAGGAGATCGTTTCCCTGAGGAGTGCAAGACTCTCAGCGACCTTCCTGCCCAGTACAGCACATTTTTGGTCAGGGTGAATCACCGAACACAGAGCAGACCTGACCCAGTTGGCAACAGCCTTTAATAGGATTTTGTAACCTACATTCAGCAGCGAAATTGATCGCCAATTTCTAATTTCCTCCCTCTCCCCCTTCTGCTTGGAAATGAGGGTGATGATGCCTTTCTTCTTGGATTCACTCCTGGTACCTGCCCGAAGCATATTGAATTACACCTCCAGAAGGTCCTGGCCAATCAAGTCCCACAGAGCGGAATAGAGCTCGACCGGTAAGCCGTCACTTCCGGGAGTTTTATTCTATTCTTGTGAATTTTTTTTTAAATTTCAAAAATATACTCATACAAAATATTTTGTTATCTATACAATTGGTGATGCCATTCATATGTATATATTGCATTTCTTTACATACAGAGATCAAAATTAATCATTCATATATACAAGTCTGTATGTTGACCATCCGTATATATTGCTGAGACGTCAGCAGAGCCCAAGTACTGGGCTGTTCTTCTTAGGCAGGCAGTCTCTACACAGTGGTCTTTCCCCACCGTGCCTTGGCAGCAGCTGCCCCAAGCTTCAGCGCATCCCTCAACACGTAGTCCTGGACCTTGGAATGTGCCAGTCTGCAACACTCAGTCGGGGTCCAACTCCTTCAGCTGGAAGATCAACAGGTTTTGGACCGCCCAGAGAGCGTCTTTCACCGAGTTGATGATCCTCCAGGTGCAGTTGATGTTCTTCTCGGTGTGTGTCCTGGAGAACAGACCATAAAGCACGGAGTCCCGCGTCACGGAGCTGCTCAGGATGAACCTCGACAAACACCACAGCATTCCTCTCCAGACTTCCTTTGCATAGGCACATTCCAGAAGGAGGTGCGTGACAGTCTTGTCCCCCCCGCAGCCGCTTCGAGGGTGCGTGCGGTGGGGCAGAGAGTCTGGGCATGTACGAAGGATCTCACCGGCAGAGCCCTTCTCCCCATCAGCCAAGCCATGTCTTGGTGCTTGTTTGAAAGTCCTGGTGATGAGTCATACTGCCAAATGACTTTCACAGTCTGCTCAGGGAACCACTCAACAGGATCCACCCTCTCCTTTTCCCGAAGGGTCTCATGGACACTATGTGCTCACCACTTCCTGATGGACTTGTAGTCAAAGGTGTTTTTCTTCATAAATTTCTTCACAAAGGACAGGTGGTATGGAATGGTCCAACTACTGTGAGCGTTCTGCAGCTGCGAGGCCAGGCCCATCCTTCGCAACACCGGGGATAGGTAGAACCTCAGTACGTAGTGACACTTGGTGTTTGCGTACCGGGGATCCACGCACAGCTTGATGCAGCCACACACAAAGGTGGCCATCAGGATGAGGATGGCATTGGATGTGCTTTTTCCCCCGTTGCCCAGATCTTTATACATGGTGTCCCTTCGGACCCAGTCCATCTTCGATCTCCACATGAAGTGGAACATGGCCCGGGTGACTGCGGTGGCACAGGTTCTGTGAATAGGCCAGACCTGTGCCACACATAATAACAATGACAGTACCTCACACTTGATGACCAGGTTTTTACCCACGATGGAGAGCGACTGTTGCTCCCATCTGCTGTAAATATATGGCTTACTTGTAAAATAGAAGGCTGGCTGCGAGTGTAAATATACTCTGCATTTGGAAGCCTGTGGTGATGCTGTGTAACGCGCGCAGAAGGGGGTCACGTGATGCTTTGTTTCGCACCCCGGAAGAGTGCGAGGAGGTCACGTGGTGCTCCGTTTCGCGGGCAAGGAGGTCACGTGGTGCTCCGTTTCGCGGGCAAAAGACGTGGGGTCGGACATCCGGGAACGCAGGGAGGCGGAGAATGGAGTCAGATCAACAGCCAATCAGAAGATAATTCTACCTCCGTGATTGCATGACATTTTTTATTGTATAAAAGACTTGGTCAGGGACAGGAATAGGTCTTACTTTTTGAACTGACACACTTTGTAGTTTGTCAGGGGCGGAAAGGTCTAGACCCAGAGCTCTGTATACTTTGTCCCCTTACTGTTTAAAATAAATTAAGAGTGTGAGATTGAATATCTTCTCCTATTGCTTCATTTAAAGAACACGCAGGACTGGGCTCCCACATAGAAGAAAGTAAGTTGGTAGATTGAGCCAAAGTCCTACAATTTGGTGACTCCGACGTGATGAAGACAGAGAAGAGAGGAAAATAGAAACAATGGACAACTGACGTCTGATGACAACAACAAGCGGCGCCGCATAAAAAAAAAGGTGAGCAGACGCATGTTTATATCGAAGTTCTGCCATTGGAGATACCAAATTGATTGTTGTCATTATACTGCAAGTGTCCTAGTAATAGTAAGTGGATAAAGTATTGATAAGGTATTGATATGGGTTTAAAGTCCCATGGGGTTAGAGTCCCCATAAAAGCAACAAAGTTTAATACGTACAGGTTTAAAGTCCCATGGGGTTAGAGTCCCCATAAAAGCAACAAAGTTTAGTACGTACGCGTTTAAAGTCCCATGGGGTTTTTGTCCCCATAAAAGCAACAAGGTACGTACAGATAAACAGAGCAACGAGTCAGCTCAAGTGCAGTTGCTGAAGTTACAGCTCGATAAGGCTAGGAGGAAGGCTAATGATACAAAGAAGGCCTCCCAAAAGACGACTAATCAGATGGTTCAGCAGCCGTCGCCACAAAACAAACTGCCCAGTCTGGACCCAACACCTGATTGGATGCCACACTAGCCCCAGTATGGGGGCAGGCCTATAGGTGTTCCAGAAGGAATGTGTGTTAGAGGAAGGGGCCGCGGAGGACTCAGAGGTCAGCCACCCAACACCTGTTTTGAATGTGGCCAACCCGGGCATTGGAGGAGAAATTGTCCCATGTTGTGGGGACCCCAGGGAGGCCAGGGATTGATCCGAGGACAGTATGTCCGCTCAAGGCAGCCTCCTTTTCAACAGGCTGTTCAGCCTTACCAAGCCCCAAATGCAGCTGCAGCTCCGGTGCAAGGTCAGTACCCCCAAACCATGCCGGAAGGGCAGAGGTACGAATATTTGGGGTTGGCAGACCCCTATATGCAAATGAGGGTAATGGACAAGAATCTGTCTTTTTTGGTTGACACGTGTGCAAGATCTTCTACCACCACTTGTGATATACCTCGGTCAAGCATGTCATCCTCCAGCGTCCAGTTAGTAGGGTTCTCGGGCAAACCAGAAAATCTGCCTTTGACATCGCCACTGATCACATCGGTGGACGGACAGATTTTCCGTCACCGGTATATTTCATCACCTGCATGCCCTGTCAATCTGATGGGACGTGATTTGTTGGTGAGATGCGGGGTCTCGGTTCTGTGCGGACCAGACGGACTGGTAGTGACTTTTCCAAATGGCCATTCCGTCAATTGTTCTATGACAATGATTCACTCTGGATCCCAAATGATGCTATCACCGGACACATCACCAATGGCAGAAGGGCAGTAGGCGGATATATACTGGGGACTTCTCGAACTCGAAAACAGGCAGAACAATGGCATACAGTCTCTATACAACCAATAGCGACCCTGGGTTCAGATGCTGCATCCCTTTGCTCCTCCTGCAGATCCCCTCCATGTTACCCTATATTATGATAGAGATGA
>NC_057753.1:10816857-10819008 GCF_004010195.1 Chiloscyllium plagiosum
GGACTTGTAAATATATGGCTTACTTGTAAAATAGAAGGCTGGCTGCGAGTGTAAATATACTCTGCATTCGGAAGCCTGTGGTGATGCTGTGTAACGCGCGCAGAAGGGGGTCACGTGATGCTCTGTTTCGTGCCCCGGAAGAGTGCGAGGAGGTCACGTGGTGCGCCGTTTCGCGGGCGAGGAGGTCACGTGGTGCTCCGTTTTGCAGGCGAGGAGGTCACGTGGTGCTCCGTTTAGCAGGCGAGGAGGTCACGTGGTGCTCCGTTTCGCTGGCCGAAGAAGGTCACGTGGTGCTCCGTTTCGCGGGCAAAAGATGTCGGGGCAAAAGGCGTCGGACATCCGGGAACGCGGGGAGGTGGAGAATGGAATCAGATCAACAGCCAATCAGAAGATAATTCTACCTCCATGATTGCATGACGTTTTTTATTGTATAAAAGACTGGGTCAGGGACAGGAATAGGTCTTACTTTTTGAACTGACACACTTTGTATTTTGTCAGGGACGGAAAGGTCTAGACCCAGAGCTCTGTATACTTTGTCCACTTATTGTTTAAAATAAATTAAGAGTGTGAGATTGAATATCTTCTATTGCTTCATTTAAAGAACACGCAGGACTGGGCTCTCACATAGAAGAAAGTAAGTTGGTAGATTGAGCCAAAGTCCAACACTGCCTACTTTCTGCCTCACTTTACTGATACGCTCCTCCCAAGATTTGGCGCATGACCCAGCCCCTCCGAACCAAATACCCAGTAACTTCAGGTGGTCAGTCCTGACGGTGAAGGGGATGAAGGATTGGTCAGCCCAGTTCCCAAACAGGATAATCCGAGGCCTTGCTCTTGCCTCGGACCATCTTGGCCCCCGAGGTCCGTTTGAACTGGTCACAGATGCACATGAGGCTGTGCACGGACAGCGGATCCAAACAGAAAACGGCAACATCATCCACGTACAGAGAGGTTTTAACCTGTAGGCCCCCGCTGCCAGGAATAGTCACCCCTCTCAGGCTTGCATCGTTCCTGATGGACTCGCAAACGGCTCTATGCAGCACACAATCAAGGCAGGAGAGAGAGAGGGCAGCCCTGCCCTGACTCCAGATCTGACTGGGAAGCTGTCTGATTCCTACTCATTGATCGAGACTGCACTGACAATTTTGCTGTAGAGCAGTTGGATCCAATTGCAGATTCCCCCCCCTCCCCCCAAAACTCATTTTGTGTCCACCCCCCTGTCCTGCACAGAGGAGATCGTATCCCTGAGGAGTGCAAGACTCTCAGCGATCTTCCTGCCCGGTACAGCACAGGTTTGGTCAGGGTGAATACCAATCCCAGAGCAGACCAGACCCAGTTAGCGATGACCTTTTACAAGATTTTGTAATCTACGTTTAATGGTGAGATTAGTCTCCAATTTCTGATTCCCTCCCTCTCCTCCTTCTGCTTGTATATGAGGGTGATGATGCCTTTCCTCATGGATTCGCTCACGGTACCTACCAGAAGCATACTGACATACACCTCCAGCAGGTCCTGGCCAATCAAGTCCCATAGAGCAGAATAGAGCTCGACCGGTAAGCCGTCGCTTCCGGGAGTAAACCTCTTTTTTTATTTCAAAAATATACTTTATTCATAAAATAATTTGATGGCCTGTACAGTTGGTCATGCCATACATATGTAAATATGTACATACAGAGATCAGAATTTATCATATTTTCACAGGTCTGTACATTTTTCCATCATATGCCTATATAATTAGCTGAGGCGTCAGCAGAGCCCAAATGACTGCATGGGCCCCCTGTTCTTCGTTAGGCAGGCAGACTTTACACAGTGGTCTTTCCCCACCACGCCCTGGCGGCAGCTGCCCCAAGCTTCAGTGCATCCCTCAACACCTAGTCCTGGACCATGGAATGTGCCAGTCTGCAACACTCAGTCGGGGTCAACTCCTTCAGCTGGAAGATCAGCAGGTTTCGGACCACCCAGAGAGCGTCCTTCACCAAGTTGATGATCCTCCAGGCAGAGTTGATGTTCGTCTCGGTGTGTGTCCCGGGGAACAGGAGTCCCGCGTCACGGCGCTGCTCGGGACGAACCTCGACAAACACCACTGCATTCCTCTCCAGACTCCCTCTGCATAGGCACATTCCAGAAGGAGGTGTGCGACAGTCTCGTCCC